>NW_007379255.1:46304-60952 GCF_000475195.1 Diaphorina citri | reverse complement strand
GTAGCTATTTTAGAGAAGTTTATAATAATAGATATAATTATTTATGAAATGAATCCATAACTACAAAATTAGTTCCTAACTACTAACTATCTACTGAAAAAATATTTCTTAGGTGAAAATATGATATTTATCTGCTGATAAACCACACCATTTTGTATCCATTTAATTAAATAATCTTTTATTTTATAATTATCATTATTTACTTTATAATTATCAATTTATAATTATCATTATTTACTATGTTATAGTCCTGTAAATGTGTCTAAACTCCAATCTGATATTTTCATATAATATTCTCTCGACTATTTCTCTCGTTTCTAGCATCCTAGGCATGAATCTGTTTGGGTGTAAATTTTGCGAGCGAGATGAGAATGGTGAAGGCATAGAAGAGTGTGACAGGAAAAATTTTGACTCTCTCCTGTGGGCCCTGGTCACTGTTTTTCAGGTACTTGAACCCTCCGCACTAAATTGAGGAGGTCTATAAAAGAAAGGCCATTTCTTGTAGGTACTTCTATTTCAATTTTATTTCCAATGTACGTCTAAACTTTTCTTGATTGAAATTTTTGTTTTGTTCTCACTGTATTGTCTATATTGTTCTTTGTCCCCCCTTTATATGATTATGTACCTCACTAGTTAGCATTAACGATGAAGAAAAATACTTTTGACATACCAAACACGCTATCTTGCCACTCTTATTGAATTTGTAATTGAAGTGAAGTCCTCAGACCAGATTTGAAAATAACGGGGGTATTTTTTGGCCCAAAAGGTAATCCGCGGAACTGAAAATGACCTTACGTAATGATTAGTGCTAAAATAAATAATCAATAGCTATCTCAAATCTCAGGAAATCTATTTACTAGTAAAAAATTAGTTACATTTTTAAATCTTTGGCCGAAATAAAACAGATTATTTTTTCAAGAGTCACTCGAAAATTCAAAGATTCTACCGTTGGTTTGAGTCAAAAGTATTTTTCTTCAAACAATGTAAAATATGAAAACCTCGTTATTATTGTTAATTATCCAACTCATTTCTTTATTGTTTTGATCTCTTTGTTTTGAATTTCTAAGTTTGAACTTTGATTTTTGATCTTTTTTCTTACTTTTTTTGAGTGATAGGTACTTCTCCTATTTTCAAGTCTCTTAATTTTCAAGTAAGAATCTTCTTTCAATATCTTTGGCTTTTTCTTTGACTTGTTCTTTGTTTTGGACATTTTCTCTTTCGATAGTCAGTCTAGACCAGGGATTTCCGACTGGCGATGGCGGCCCACGACCACTTTTAGAGCAGCCCCGTCTGCGGCTCTCGAAGCAAAGGCCGACTTTCTTGCCGCCGCCTACGCTCATCAAAGTTGGAAATCCCTGGCCCTTGTTTTCTGAATTTGCAGCTTACTGTACATATTTGTATTATACCTACTGTTTTCTTTCTTTTTATGCCTGCAAAGATGATATTAGCAGTGTTTTGCTGTGTGAAAAGAATGAATACAAGAGAGAATTATCTAAAGCTATTCTAGCACTCTTGAGCAAAAAATTTGAGAAACTTTGACTTCAGAACAAAAAAAAAATGTATTTTATTCGTTATATGGTACATACATACGCTACGCTATGGTACATACGCTATTTATACTGTCCATAAATTTGCCATTGAAAATAGAGCCAACTAGAAATCTCCACATTTAGGAAACATTGTCGCACAACTTATCAAATATTATCAAATCAAATAATTATCAAATATGCCGGATGCAGCTTAATACACCGAAATGAAGGAGAAGCCATTGAACAGAATAGAGTGGAGGACTATAAACCAATCCCTGGATTGATAGAATATGATGATGTCGCACGACATTATTGTCAGACATTTCCAAGGCCAGCCACTCACTAGACCTGATCAGGTGTCAGGTATACCTGATAGAGTCAGTCCTACCTGATAGTGTGTGACTGGCCCAACATAAGAGTGAACCCTGCATTAGGATCAAATCAAAATTGGAAACGATCAAATATTTTACGGGCAATAGTGAGCATATTGTAACTTTAACGACAGAATAATATGTATGAAATCTTAAAGTTGTGTCCAAACATAGTCGGACGGCCGTCGATCGACCGATCGACGAGATGAATCTATGTTATCGAGGCAGTGTGACTATTTTTGGACGCAACTCGAGAATAGTTTGACTGTGTGCTATGACTGCAGCGTCACTAGTTGAAATTATTGTGCTTTATCTAGCAGGTGCTAATGACAAATCACCACTATTATTTGAATTTCCAGTCTTCCCAGAACAGTACTGGTCCAGGACTGCTCAGGCCTCCTCAACTTGTTACCACCAACACGGGGACTGCCAGTAACAACAGTCTGAATGTAACCAACACGGGGAACCAATCAGGTGTCGCGAATAATGGTGGCCATCTTGCTACCAAGAAAGACCAGTCTAGTTGGTAAGTTTGGAAGGGTAAATGGGACTGGATATTTGGATAAGACTAGTTTCATACGTGTACGGTTTTCATTGTTCGATTTCGGACCATTAAAATTAAAACCTGATTCTCGGTTCACACCTATTGGAATGGACCGAAAGCGAATCAATAAAGAACCTAACCAAATGAAACCTGAGGACCTGGTAAGCAAGCCTTATACCTACGGTTAGTTGGTAAGTTTGGAAGGGTAAATGGGACTGGATATTTGGATAAGACTAGTTTCATACGTGTACGGTTTTCATTGTTCGATTTCGGTCCATTAAAATTAAAACCTGATTCTCGTTTCACACCTATTGGAATGGACCGAAAGCGAATCAATAAAGAACCTAACCAAATTAAGAAGGAGCTTAAAAGAATAGTCAATAAGAACGAAAAGAAAATACAAAATCACTATTCAAGAATACCTTACATAATAAGAAGAAGTTATGGTCCCTAAAAGTACAGAAGTACTTACAGGGATGGTGAAGAATAACTATGTTAAGAATATTGTAAAGAAAGAATAAACTTATTATTATTATTATAACTGAAACCTTAGGACCTGGTGAAGCAAGCCTTATACCTACGGTCATTAGCAATGTGGTCGTAACTGCAATCTAAGTTTTAAGCGTTTTTTTTTTTTTTTTAAGGAGGTTTTAACAGAGGGAACTGTAACTGCTAAGGTCTTATCGTCCCGAAATCGAAGAGAGAAGGGAAGACAGGGATAGGAGAGAAAGCCAGCCCGTTCCGAGAGAGCGAACATATCCCATCAGGATAAAATCCGCCCCGGGCGGAAATCGAACCCGCGGCCTAGCGCTTCCAAAGGTAGACGCACTACCAATTAAGCCTAACCTAGGCTGGCTTTAAGAGTTTTTAACTTAGTGTGAGTTAAACAGATTCGACCTTGCAATATGGATTGGTTGGGAATTTTGGAAATTTGGCTTAAAATTTCGTCCAGTCAGAAATCAGATTACGCTCAGAATGTTTGTCGTCCCGGCTATTTAAGAAAAAAACAAGAGAGAGAGAGAAGAGGAAGAGAGAAGAGAGGAAAAAAAGAAATAAATTTACTAAGTGCTTTAATCTCTTGACTAAAAAGTAAAAAACGACATGAGGGGGGAGAGAAAGACTAAAAAAAAGAGTCCCTTAATAAAAAAAAAAAGTAAAAAGGCCAGACAAAAAGAAAGATAATAACTGGAAATAAATTTAGCTAGAACACGAAAAAAGCAAGAAAGGGAACCAAGGGAAGAGAATGGGAGAGACATGAGATTAAAACAAAAGGAGAATAAGGGAAAGAATAGGAATGGAATAAAATTGAAAGAAAAGTGGAACTGAAAAAATGTAAAACAAAAGTAAACAAAAAAAAATCTCAAACATCGAGGAGAAGAGGAACACTTCCTTGTGGGTATTCTTTTTTTTTTTTGAAAAAAAGCTCAGGGAAAACTTTTTTGAAACGTTCTTTGGGTTTTATCCCTGAGGTGATTTTTTTTTCTTCCTTTTTATTAGAAATGGTGAAGATAAAGATACATTCCCTAGTAACTAAGATATGTGAAAACAGGAACCTATCAAACGAAAACTTTTTGGTTTTTAACAAAGGTCACTTGGAATAACGTCACTGATAATGGTTTTTTTATTTTTTTTTTAACTTTTTTCACTATTTATTTTTTATTTTTTATTTTTTTTTTTAAAAAAGAGTGGAGTGGTGTTCCATCCCACCGTCCGGTTTTTTATGTTTGTTAGCAATGGAAACAATTTGAAAATTACATTTTGGATTTTGTGCATCATGTCGGTCGTACATACTATGGATGTTTGCGATTTTGCAAAATATTACTTTCTACAAAAAATATGACAAATATTTGGAAAGCAGTTACCAGATCGCATAAGTGGAAACAATTTGTACACCATATCAAAACAGATATGTTAACAAGCTGGGTCCGTCCCTCCGGGAATTTTTTAGGCCGTAGTTTATTCGATCGTGGTTAAAGAATACCTTTGTACCTACCTAATTTGTTTAATATTCAGTTTATTATCATTCTTGATTTGATTTTTTGTTTTTACTTTCATGTAATGATTTAAAATCAAGACTGGAGCCCGTTCTCCCTTTATTCCCAATATAATGTCACCCATCCATTTATTGGCCTTTCTCGGCGTAGCTTAACATAGGTGACGCTAAAATCGGTCTTAAATGATCGACTGAAGTGTTATCTAAAACTTTCTCGCTTTGAGTTCATAGGTCGTCGCGACAAATTTCAAGATCAGAGCTCATTTGTGTGAGAAAATGTGAAAAAAATCCCGCAAAAACCAGTTTTTTTGGTTTTATGGTTCTTTGAACAAAATTTGCACTACCATTTTCGTGATCCTGGTAAAAAGACCTTTAATTTGATATATAGGTCGACCAGGTTTGGATAAGTCCTTCTATGGGAACAGACAGACTGACACACACAGACGACACCGAAGCGAATACAATAGTCCGTCCCTTATACCTTTTTATTACTATTGTAATAATAAAGGAAGGACGGACTAAAAAGCTATTGAAGATCGCTCGGATCTTCGAGCTTAGTTGGGAAACAGCTTAACTCCATACACAAAAAGTCCAATCTGAGGCTTAGACTGTAGGGGCTAGACAGCCCTAAAGGATGGGTTAAGCTTGCCCTAAAGGATAGGTGAAGCTTATGCGAATCTACGCCCCTAGCCTGAGAACTGGAAAAATACAGCAAGTTATTGCCCAGTTGGTCACCCATCCGAATACCGTCCACGCGCAAAGTTACTTAGTGAACGTGAACTAGTGAGTTCAATCACCAGAAAGTAACCCGTAGATTTCCTATGATTTAGTACAGCCGCTACCCCAACAAAAGGGAGAAAATGAGCTTCAGAAGACGTTAAATGGTCTCAGCTCCTGCATTTAATTACTTTTCGTGTCCTCTTCTTTCTCAAGCCTTGAAATCCTACAAAGATAAATACAACGATTGTTTTCAAGACAACATGAGCTTTAAGTCGATATTTCTTTAATATGTAACAATAAACGTTTGCGTTCAAGTCGTTCAGAAAAGTCTGTCACAGTAAATGTCCACGCAAACTTATCTATCCGTCACGGATACATTCCGTCTCTGTTCCGTCACCTTACGTCTAGCTTGTTCCCTATTACTTTACATCGGATCAAATGCACGATCGTACACTTATCCAGCATGGAGACGGACTGGAAAGGCAAACTATCCCAACTTTTTTGCTCTGGAGTGTATTTTTTAATATCCTAGGATTGTACCATGCATGCTTCTTTGAGTCTATTCAAGGTATAATTTGACAGGGTGTACCCACAAAAGGCAAGTTTCATTGAAAATTTCGAAACCACTTTATCCAAACTTTCGTTTTCCAAACGTCAATTTCAAAACCTCGTTTTCAAAATCTTGAAGGTCTGTTGTTCCTTTTCAACCCTTTCCTTCCTTTTGTTTCCTTTTCTTCTTTTCTTTCTTACTATTAATTTCTTCCTGTCCTTATTCTCCTATTGCTTTTGCAGATAATCACCATTCCTTCGTTTTCCTTTTAAAGAGAAACCAAACTAGCTAAATTGATTTTTCAAGGAATGTCTAGTCATCCCTCTTCTTCGGGCAATTTTTTTGGGCAACATAAGATACTGCTTGAAATTAGTGGATGTGTCAAAACTCTTGAAAGTTACCTGCCATTTGAATGACTTGGCTGTAAAAACCTCCAACAAAAAAGTAGGTAGCTGGAAAGATTTTCGGAAAGCTAAACCACAATCACTGCCGGATTTCAGAGCTAGATCTTCAGCGTTTAGTTCTTAGTTGAATAGATAATATAGATATTGGTAGACTTGTTGAAAATATTCCATTTAAATAAAGTTCTAAAAAATTCAAGCGTAACTGGAAAGACAGAATGAACTTTCTGATAAGGGATATCAAAGCTCGAAAGTGTAGGGAACTTTTGCTAGATATAGACTGGAAGAAGGACTTTCAACTTTTAAACCAAAAGGTAGGTAACAGTTTCTGTAGGTTAAAATCTAATTAGCCAGATGTCACAAAAAGGAAATCAGGAATTTGTATCATCAAGGTATCAAGGGGTAAGTACGGAAATTAATATGATGTAAATAAGAGACATATCCAGATTTCATTGAAGTCTCGAGAACCTTTTTATCAGGCTCAATTTTTCCGAGTTTTTCTCATGATGGGTACCTAACCGATTTTTTACATCAGTACTAACCTTCGCGTGCATGCTCGAAATTCGTTTTGAAAAACTCCCGAAATAAACGCTCTACATTGTTTTTATTCCTGAGAGTGAGGGTAGATTCATACAAGCTCAACTCATACTATAGGGCTGTTTGCCTCTTTAGTAAGCAACTTTGGTTTTATCCTGAGGTGATTTTTCTCTTTTTTAATTAGATGGTAGATAAAGATACATTTTATAACTAGATATGAACAGGAACTATAATGAAACTTTGGTTTAACAAGGTCACTGGAATAACGACAATGCTAATGTCTTTAGGGTTTTACGCTCCCTTCGGCTACAAGGGACCCACTCCTCGCATTGACCTAGCCTGTTTAGAAAACATCTAGAAACAATGGGCTTCCATCAAGACCAAATTGTTTGTAGGTTATGCGGGGGGTGTGAAGAGACGGTCACTCATGCCATCCTTGAATGTAACTCCCCAATAAAATGGAGACTGACTGTAGGTTCAGCAAGACATTCATGGACAAAACCTAATGAAAATAGAAAGTAACAAGCAGGGCCCGTCCCTCCGGGAATTTTTTAGCCCGTAGTGATTAGAGAAAATCAGTACACCTATGTATGTACCTACCAAATTTGTTTGCAAATTAGGTAGGTATACATAGGTACTGATTTTCTCTAATCACTACGGGCTGAAAAATTCCCGGAGGGACGGACCCTGCTTGTTTCTTCTACTTCTTCCCCTTTTTCTTCGTTTTCTACTCCTCACTCTGATGTCATTCATTCTCCAATCCCTTCCCCATCCTTCCTTTTTTTCCTAGCCTTCATTTCCTTTTCGCTCCTCCTTCTATTTCTTCTCCTCCTTCCTTTTACTCGGACTCTCTCACACTTTTCGTCTTTCTCCTAATTACCATTTTACTTCTCTTCCTCCTCCTCGTCCTCCTTTTCCTCCTCCTTTTCCCTTTCTGTCTCCTCCACATTTCACAACACTTCAAAAATTGGTTTCATTTCTCTTCTCTCAGCACTTCAAAATCCTCGAGAGGCTATTCATTCAAATTGAAGCGCGGCTCTACCAAGAAGAGACAGGGACACATCCACCATGGAGATGGAGGTGGAGGTTGTAGTGGAGAGACGACTGGAGGTGAAACTGGAGGAGGAGGAGGAGGAGGGGAGCCAGTGGTGATTCTCAACAACAGTACGCCCCATGGTGCCAATTCAAAGTAAGTTGATGGATACACAACCGTACATACCTGTGAAATTTTGTCTCTGTGTAGAAAAGACCAACCGAGAAAGAGGTGAAAATGATATTGGGAGAAAACCCGTCTAAAAATGGAGAAAGAAAGGTTAAATTCAAAGATAAAAGGTAGAGAGAGTGAGAAAGAGTGAGAAAAGTGAGATAAAGAGAGAGAAGATACTCAGAGAAAATCAAAATGAAAACGCCTCACGACTAACGACAGACGAGAATGCTAGCAAAATATTTTCATTTGTGTTTGGCACATTGCATAAATAAAATAGATACCAGGCGCTCATACAAATTCCAAATTTTTTCCCCTGTCGCGTAGCGTCGTTTCTGGGATTCGAAATTTCAAACCTTTTTGGTTTCCTCTGGGTCGGGTAAGTCGGGTTCGATACCCACGATCGACAAAAAATAAAATAATAATAAAAAATAACCTCGTAGGTAGGTATTTCGATTATAAATATTTGAACGGGTTACTTTCTGATGTTTTTGTGTTGACCCAGCAAATTAATGGGAATTACCGCTCCTTGGGAATTACCTACATAATATTGGGTGATTTCTTCTCTCACAACCGATGAATTTTGAATTTGTATGAGCGCCTGGTATCTCCTTTAAGTATGCAATGTGCCAAACATAAACGAAAATCTTCAACTGACTTACCATTTTCCTCCTCAGCTCCCCGATATGTCGTCACGGGGTGGATCACAGCCACTGCAATGGGGGCCTCCTAGGGGGCACCACCATCCCTGGTGATTTTAGGTGTTAAAGGGATTACTTTTTTTCCATCTATCAACCCCCCCCCCCTCCTCCAAGAGGTTTGATAGAGGGAACTGTAACTGCCAGGGTCTTATCGTCCCCAAATCGAAGAGGGGAGAAAGACAGGATAGGAGAAAGCCAGCCAATTCCGAGAACGAACCTTATCCCTTCAGGATAAAATCCGCCCCGGGCGGGAATGGAACCCGCAGCCTAGCGCTTATAAGGCAGACTCGCTACCAACCAAGCTAACTAGGCTGGCAACTCGAGATTGCTTGGTCCGATTTTCATGAAATTTGGTACACGAATTTATAAGATCAAGGCACGTCGATCCTTGATCCCAGATTTGGAATCCCAGATATGAGGAGGCTAACGCTTATAAGGCAGACTCGCTACCAACCAAGCTAACTAGGCTGGCAACTCGAGATTGCCTGGTCCGATTTTCATGAAATTTGGTACACGAATTTATAAGATCAAGGCACGTCGATCCTTGATCCCGGATTTGGAATCCCAGATATGAGGAGGGTTCTGTCAAAGTCTCAGCTTGAGCAAAAGAGTCCGAGTGAGGTCTACAGTTCATCAGTAACTTCGGCATGGCGTTTCTAACGCTGTTCCGAGTGGCCACGGGAGATAATTGGAATGGAATCATGAAGGTAAGAACCAAGGGAAGATATACCTGGGCCTCCTCTTCTTCCTCCTGTTCTTCATATTCGCCGCTCTGGGCGTGGAGTTATTCGGACGACTGGAGTGCAGCGATGAACTGCCCTGTCAGGGATTGGGGGAACATGCGCAGTTCACAGAACTACTAGTAAATTCATAATAGGCTCTTCAGTGGAACGTAAACACTAGAGTCATCAGGCGTGGTTAACGTCAGAGACCTTCTCTACCACCTAACCACTGACTACAGTTCACAGAACTACTAGTAAATTCATAATAGGCTCTTCAGTGGAACGTAAACACTAGAGTCATCAGGCGTGGTTAACGTCAGAAACATTCTCTACCACCTAACCACTGAAATTAATATTATGTGGTCAAATTGTGTTTGTTTTATCTGTCTTCTCTCAGCCTATCGAGAACACGTTATCGCCGCTTTCTAGGGCTACTTTTACGCGTTCAGACTTATGTGGCGTATGGTACAGGTGGGCCAATAAATGGTACGTTTTTTAGGTGGGCGAATAAATGGTACACTTACCTACTCAGAGAAAATCAAAATGAAAATGCCTCACGACTCACGACAGACGAGAATGCTCGCAAAAGATTTTCATTTGTTTTTGGCACATTGCATAATATAAAATAGATACCAGGCGCTCATACAAATTCCAATTTTTTCCCCCCCTGTCGCGTAGCGTCGTTTCTGGGATTAATCCGACCCGGGCGGGAATCGAACCCGCGGCCTAGCGCTTACAAGGCAGACGCACTACCAACTAAGCTAACTAGGCTGGCAGGGGTACTTTTCAATAATTTTGTTTTGTCTTCCCTCAGCCTATCGAGAACTACTCCGAGTGGAGGCTCCTCTACTTCATCGCGTTCATCCTACTGGTGGGTTTCTTCGTCCTGAACATGTTTGTCGGAGTGGTGGTGGAGAACTTTCATCGGTGTCGGGAAGAACAGGAGAAGGAGGAACGAGTGAGGAGGCTGGCCAAACGGGCGAAGCAGATGGAGAAGAAGAGAAGACGTAAGAATGAGAAATTGATTCATCGTCAACTCCCACGGCGTAGTGGTCAATGCGTTCGCCTTGCACGCGGGAGACCCGGGCTCGATTCCCGGCGGGGTCAAAAAATTTGCATCATGCAAATGATTGATTCCGTGGCTGGCTGTTGCAGGGCCCACTCAGCCTGGTGAGGAAAATGAGTAGCTATGTAAATGCTGCAGTGAGCACCAAAGTTGTGATACTTGTAATTACACAAGGAAACGGCATTTATTTATATTTATTTTATTAACTAACCGTGATGGATACCTACATTTTACCTAACATGTGTCATTACAGCAGTATAAACAGGGTGAGTACCTAAGTAAGTATTATTATCATCAGCTCATGAGACGATCTCTGTATTGTAAAATATATATTTTTTTTTTCTTTTTAAAGATGAGTGTTCCATCGCCGTTTTTATTTCGTAGCAATGGAACAACTGCTACATTAGACGCTTGTGGCCTGTGTTGTAGCATGCCCATCCCGTAGTATGCCTCTCATCAGATGGGCGAGAAGAGACACAATACTTCCCATTTAGGTGCTGGGTCAACACGAGAACACCAGAAAGTAACCCGTTGAAATATTTGCAATCGAAAGACGAGTACAAATTTTTGTCGATGGTGGGATTCGAACCCAGGACCTTCTGCATGGCAAGCAAGCGCGTTACCACTGGACCAACCGTGCCCATGTTCAATTCATAAAAAGAACGAATTGTTCATAAAAAGAGCATGAAGACCAACGCTTTCATTGGATTTCAGGAATGCACGAGCCCCCATACTACAGTAACTATTGCAAGTGGAGACTCCTGATTCATAGTGTGGTGACATCCAAGTATTTTGACCTGGCTATTGCTGCTGTTATTGGCCTCAATGTGATTACGATGGCTATGGAGTTCTATATGATGCCAATGGTTAGTACTTACCTACTTACGTTTCGTGTCCGGATCACCACATTGTCAGATCTTGTGTCTCCAGTACGTGGCCACGGCCACCCCTTTGGCGTTTGCTGTCTGCAGGTCCTCTAGAGTCTAGAGTAGTTAGATGGTAGTACTTAGTAATGCCTTCTTAAGCAAGGTCTTTTTACTGAATTGTTAGTTGTATATATTATTCTTTAACCCATCAAATATACGAGACCTTGTTTAGACTGCTGGGGTAAAGGGACTTTTTAGTCACATTCGGGCAGGATAAACAAGGTATATTCTATTCTATATGTAGATTAGGGCCTATAGAAAAGATGCTGTTGGCCAACATATGATGCCAGGCGAAAGGCTGCCACTCTAGTTAGCTTGGAGGATAGGGCGCCTTGTAAGCGCTAAGTCGTGGGATAGATTTCCGCCCGGTACGAACTTAATACTTAACAGATAAGGCTCGTTCTCGGAACGTCTAGCTTCCTCTTATCCTATCCTCATTCTCTTCAAAAATTTAATGTAGCAGTTGTTCCACTTGACTTGGATTCGAACCACCAACCTTCAGAGGCGCTAGGTCGTGGGATAGATTCCCGCCCGGGACGAACTTAATACTTAACAGATAAGGCTCGTTCTCGGAACGTCTGGCTTCCTCTTACCCTATCCTCATTCTCTTCAAAAATTTAGTGTACCTAGCACTTGTTTCACTTGACTTGGATTCGAACCTCCAACCTTCAGAACAGAAGACGACTAAAAAATATAAACAACTTATTGTATTTCTGTTTCAGGCGCTGACATACGCGTTGAAAATTTTCAATTATTTCTTTACGGCTGTGTTCATTCTGGAGTGTTTCATGAAGCTTCTGGCCCTGGGCCTCCACATTTACCTGAAAGATAGGTGAGTATCTTAATTTGGACCAAGAAGATTTTTTTTTTTTTTTGACAGGTTCAACGTAAGATTTTTAGTGACGGTTCTTTCACCGTCCATTTGGCGAGGAGAGTGGCCTCACATTTCTTCTGGTTTCCAAGAATATAATTATATATATCGCCTATCTTGGCTTTGAATTTTGATTAACCTCACCCGGCCTGAGTGGCACCGGGAAAAGAAAACAGCATTAACAGCAAGTGATTGGAAATCAGTATTATTAAATATGTTTATATTATAGACATCCTAGGTCAGCAAGTGATTGGAAATCCGGATGCGGATTCTGACCTCGCGCAACGTTGCTTCACTCCAGTGATCCATGGGGAACTAATGTATTCATGCTATCGGCGCTGAAATACATACATATGTACTTACAGTTCATATGTATGTACTATTTTGTAACGGAACTATTTTGTAACTGTCAAACTCTTTTTTTCCCCTCTATCAACCCCCCCCCCCCTCCCCCACGAGGTTTGATAGAGGGAACTGTAACTGCCAGGGTCTTATCGTCCCGAAATCGAAGAGGGGAGAAAACAGGATAGGAGAAAGCCAGCCAATTCCGAGAACGAACCTTATCCCTTCAGGATAAAATCCGCCCCGAGCGGGAATGGAACCCGCAGCCTAGCGCTTAATCTTTTTTATGGTGTGTACAACTTCTTTTTCTTTATTCATTCGTCTTAACACTTCTTCATTGGTGACTTTATCTATCCATTTGATCTTTAATATCCTTCTGTACGTCCACATCTCAAAGGCTTCAATCTTTTAACTTGTATAAAGGAAAGTAGCTATACGAATAGGTAGCCCTTTTCTCAGGGGTGTTTTGTACTGTCAGCTCAAATACACCCATCTTCTCCTCTTCCAGTTCTCAAGCTGCTCAAAATGGCCAAGGGTATCCGTGCCCTCTTAGACACCGTCATGCAAGCCCTGCCCCAGGTGGGCAACCTGGGCCTCCTCTTCTTCCTCCTGTTCTTCATATTCGCCGCTCTGGGCGTGGAGTTATTCGGACGACTGGAGTGCAGCGATGAACTGCCCTGTCAGGGATTGGGGGAACATGCGCACTTCAGTAACTTCGGCATGGCGTTTCTAACCCTGTTCCGAGTGGCCACGGGAGATAATTGGAATGGGATCATGAAGGTAAGAACCAAAGGGAAGTTAGCCCGGTCGGAAGACCTTGGAAAATGGTTTGCACAATCCTCAGGACAGTTGGAGCTGCCCAGGACAGAGAACAAGTGGAAATCATGATGGCCAACGTTCATTAGGACACACAACTACAAGAAGAAGAAGAAGAAGAAGAAGACGACGAAGACGAAGAAGAAGAAGAAGAAGAAGAAGAAGAAGAAGAAGAAGAAGAAGAAGAAGATGATGATGATGAAGGTAAGTAAAGGGGCTTGAGCTTGGGACTCGAAGGTAATGGCTGAATAACACTAGGTTAGGTTAGGCAGCCTAGCTACTGGCCTCGTGTATCACCGAAGTCCATCTTCATCGGAACGGTTGGCTTCCTCCTATCCTGTCCTTCTTCTCTCTATGATTTTGGGATGATAAAACCTCCGTTATTACAATTCTTCCAAATCAAACCTCATTATTAATTTGTAGAATTGACAGGGCTAGATTTCAACTTATATAAAGGAAAGTAGCTATACGAATAGGTAGCCCTTTTCGCAGGGGTGTTTTGTACTATTAGCTCAAATATACCCATCTTCTCCTCTTCCAGTTCTCAAGCTGCTCAAAATGGCCAAGGGTATCCGTGCCCTCTTAGACACCGTCATGCAAGCCCTGCCCCAGGTGGGCAACCTGGGCCTCCTCTTCTTCCTCCTGTTCTTCATATTCGCCGCTCTGGGCGTGGAGTTATTCGGACGACTGGAGTGCAGCGATGAACTACCCTGTCAGGGATTGGGGGAACATGCGCACTTCAGTAACTTCGGCATGGCCTTTCTAACCCTGTTCCGAGTGGCCACGGGAGATAATTGGAATGGTATCATGAAGGTAAGAACCAAGGGGAAGTTATCCTGGTTGTAAGACTTTGGAAAATGGTTTGCACAATCCTCAGGACAGTTGGTGCTGCCCAGGACAGAGAACAAGTGGAAATCATGATCGGATTGCCAACGTTCATTAGGACTTACAACTACAAGAAGAAGAAGAAGAAGAAGAAGAAGAAGAAGAAGAAGAAGAAGAAGAAGAAGAAGAAGAAGAAGAAAAGATGAAGAAAAGAAGAAGAAGAAGATGAAGGTAAGTAAAGGGGCTTGAGCCTGGAACTCGAAGGTAATGGCTGGATAACACTAGGTTAGGTTAGGTTAGGCAGCCTAGTTACTGGTCTCGTGTATGACTGAAGTCCAGGAACATGCTCACTTCAGTAACTTCGGCATGGCGTTTCTAACGCTGTTCCGAGTGGCCACGGGAGATAATTGGAATGGAATCATGAAGGTAAGAACCAAGGGGAAGTTAGCCCGGTTGGAAGACCTTGGAAAATGGTTTGCACAATCCTCAGAACAGTTGGTGCTGCCCAGGACAGAGAACAAGTGGAAATC
>NW_007379255.1:40242-46208 GCF_000475195.1 Diaphorina citri | reverse complement strand
AAGAAGAAGAAGAAGAAGAAGAAGAAGAAGAAGAAGAAGAAGAAGAAGAAGAAGAAGATGAAGATGAAGATGAAGATGAAGAAGATGAAGGTAAGTAAAGGGGCTTGAGCTTGGAACTCGAAAGTAATGGCTGGATAACACTAGGTTGGTTAGGCAGCAAAGAGTAAACAAAAGAAAGATACCCTGAAGTGACTATCGGCGCTCCTCAGGCAATAAGTATCGTCGCTGCTCAGGCAAAAAAAAAAATGTAAGAAAAATTTAGGACTTTTTCGTAAATTTTGGCTCAAAATGCCTAACATATGACGTTTTTTATGACATTTTAGAAAATGTCGGTGTTTTATGATGTTTTCCCCAAAAAAGCTAAAATATGACGTTTTAGTATGATATCATGACATTATGACGTTTGAAGGACTCTGGTCATTACAGCAGTATAAACAGGGTGAGTACCTACCTAAGTAGGTAAGTATTATTATCATCAGCTCATGAGACGATCTCTGTATTGTAGAATATTTTCAATTCATAAAAAGAACGAATTGTTCATAAAAGGAGCATGAAGACCAACGCTTTCATTGGATTTCAGGAATGCATGAGCCCCCATACTACAGTAACTATTGCAAGTGGAGACTCCTAATTCATAGTGTGGTGACATCCAAGTATTTTGACCTGGCTATTGCTGCTGTTATTGGCCTCAATGTGATTACAATGGCTATGGAGTTCTATATGATGCCAATGGTTAGTACTTACTTACGTTTGAAATTTTTTTTTTTTTTTTTTTTTTTAGTATCCCACTATCCCCTTTCTTCTTGTCATGTTTAGGTCTATTGTGATAGTTTAGGGGAAATCAAGTAACACACATGGCAGGTTTAATAAAAGTTAAACAGGACCTTGGTTGAAATACGACTAGGAAAAGATGTTGAACCAAAAATTTGGTCGAAATTTTCCAACTCACAGGGCCACTTTGGTTTAAAGTCAAACCGTTTGATTAAAGGAGTTTTATCAGGTAGCGACTTCCTAATGTAGGTTGTTAGATTATAAATAATTATTAGGTAGGTACTTTATATTGTATGACCAAACTTCGTAAAGAGAGAAGAAAATCAATAACGACTCTGATCAAATAAGAAGAATTCAATATTAATGTAGTGGTGGCCGTGCTAATGAAACATTTGGAGGAGTCACATAAACAGGTACGGGATTGGCTTCAAGTTACTGGACTATTTCTAGTATAAGGAGGGAGGTGAGGGCAAAGAGGAGCGGATGTGGGCATGTGTGGGGCAGACAAGGATGTGTTGGATGGAGAGGGTTTCCCCACATTGGGACGAGACCTTTTTACGTGTCGACATTTCTTCTTTTCTTTTTAGGGCCCTTTTTAGGTTACTATTCTCACCATAGAAGCAGTTCAATCACGAAATATTCACTTTTAGTGCCTAAGATCTTCATTATTATTAAGTTACTGTACTATTTCTTTGGTGAAGTTTTGGCTTCAAGTTACTGCACTATTTCTTTGGCCTCCGTTCTTAGGGCAGCTTCCCCTATGAAATTTTTACTCTAAACAGATAATGTTCGATTTCGGAACGACAAGATTTCCGTTGCGCGCCCTCTATTAAAACACTTCTACCTCTACTAAAACACTTTTGCCTCTATCGAAACACTTAGGTACCTCTATTAAAACACTTTTACCTCTATCGAAACACTTAGGTACCTCTATTAAAACACTTAGGTACCTCTATATAAAATTACATACCTCGGCTGGGATTGAACCCACGCCCTCCTGTTTACCAGGCGAGCGCCTTGACCACTACACCACCGAGGTAAGTGTCAATAATAATTAGGTTGTTGTTGTTGTTCTTGTTGTTTTTGTAGCGGTGTGGCTGCACCGAGGGGGGTTGATGGTCTCTATAGGCATTAGGGTTTGGCTGCCCTGATCCCTTTTTAAATAGTCCCACAGCATAATAGAGTTTTGGTACAGAGAACTATAACTGCTAAGGTCTTATCGTCCGGAAAGCAAAGTTTTTCGAACTAAGGATGATTGCTTTGGGCTGACATTTGGTTTTGGCTACACCCGAAACAAAAAAGGTTATTAGCTATACATTCATAGGTATATACGAGTATTCTAAATTTTATCCTTTTCTCCTCTTTTTTCTCTCCTCCCAGGTATTTCGCCTGCTCAGATCTCTGCGCCCCCTACGAGTCATTAATCGCGCCCCTGGTCTCAAGCTGGTCGTTCAAACCCTCCTCTCCTCACTACGCCCTATTGGCAACATTGTGCTTATTTGTTGTACATTCTTCATTATATTCGGTATCCTAGGTGTACAGGTAAGTTTGACACTGTTCTCCTCCTAGAAGTTGGTGCTCTGCTTCGAGAAGGCCTTGCAACATTCCAAGAGGCCTTGCAACGTTTCACAAGGCTTTTGCAACCTTTCACAAGGCTTTTCAACCTTTCAGAAGGTTTCGTAACCTTCGAGAATGTTTTGTAACCTGAAAGAAGGTTCTGCAGTGAAGTACCATTAATTTTTTGTGAGTTTCAGGTTCTTCTCGCCCAGTATTGAATCCATCTCACAATTTACGTGATGTTGATTTGGAGAAATATCAAAGAAGAGCTTATTAAACACCTTTTCTAAGTCCTTCCATTGCTTTTTTTTTTCATGAAATTCACCCTTTTTTTCCACAGTTATTCAAAGGAACTTTCTACTACTGTGATGGGCCAAACATTAAACATATCCGAAACAAAACCGAATGTTTGGCGGACAAACGAAACCAATGGGTTAACCACAAGTACAACTTTGACGATCTGGGCAAGGCTCTGATGTCCCTGTTCGTTTTGTCCAGTAGAGACGGATGGGTTAACATCATGTATACAGGACTGGATGCTGTGGGTGTGGATCAACAGGTGAGTTTTCTTAGATATGGATCCTATTTCCTATGATCATTCCGGCAGCCGAAATCTGGCTGAAAAGCCTGGTGATTTTAGCTGTTAAAGGGATTACTTTTTTTATCGTCCCGAAATCGAAGAGAGGAGGAAGACAGGATGGGAGAAAGCCAGCCAATTCCGAGAACGAACCTTATCCCTTCAGGATAAAATCTGCCCCGGGCGGGAATGGAACCCGCAGCCTAACGCTTATAAGGCAGACTCGCTACCAACCAAGCTAACTAGGCTGGCAACTCGAGATTGCCTGGTCCGATTTTCATGAAATTTGGTACATGAATTTATAAGATCAAGGCACGTCGATCCTTGATCCCGGATTTGGAATCCCAGATATGAGGAGGGTTCTGTCAAAGTCTCAGCTTGAGCAAAAGAGTCCGAGTGAGGTCTACAGTTCACAGAACTAAGCTGGTGGAGAACCTCTTTATAAGAGAAAAAAGTGGCACTCCATGGTCCATGGTGTTCTCTTGTATTATCCAGTTTTGACGGTACCTACCTGACTGCCGAATTCTGTAAAGGTGGGAACCTACATATATCTTGGGCATCACTTACCTCGTGCTATCCTAAGCACCCTCATCACCCGGATAATGGTGGGGTTGATGGGGATGATCTTCGACTCCACCTCCTCCAATGCAATTCCGACAATGGAGAGAATGACAATACCAATATCCAGCATATTCCATCTGAAATCACAACACATGGTGAGATTCGTATGAGTTATGAATGAATACAATCATAATTGAAAGTACCAGTCTGAAGATTTCTAGTAGTATTGGAAGATTAAGGAGCGCGGTCCACCCCGCCAAGTCAAGAAAGTTTGACAGAGTTACAAAATAGTTCCGTGAACTGTAAGCACATATATATATTTTAGCGCCGATAGCATGAATACATTAGTTCCCCATGGATCACTGGAGTGAAGCAACGTTGCGCGAGGTCAGAATCCGCATCCTGATTTCCAATAAAGTTAGTTATGAAATAGGTAACTACAAAACTTATTACCTTTATATGATACAATGGATACACGTTCTGTATCGTGTATCCATTGTATCATATAAAGGTAATAAGTTTTGTAGTTAGGTACCTATTTCATAACTTTATTGGAAATCAGGATGCGGATTCTGACCTCGCGCAACGTTGCTTCACTCCAGTGATCCATGGGGAACTAATGTATTCATGCTATCGGCGCTAAAATATATATATGTGCTTACAGTTCACGGAACTATTTTGTAACTCTGTCAAACTTTCTTGACTTGGCGGGGTGGACCGCGCTCCTTAATCTTCCAATACTACTAGAAATCTTCAGACTGGTACTTTCAATTATGATTGTATTCATTCATAACTCATACGAATCTCACCATGTGTTGTGATTTCAGATGGAATATGCTGGATATTGGTATTGTCATTCTCTCCATTGTCGGAATTGCATTGGAGGAGGTGGAGTCGCCCTAGTCCCCTCCCCCCCCCCTCCCCACACATAAAGAACCCTAGTCAATTATAAAATAAGGTAAGCCAATAATAATTAGGTTGTTGTTGGTGTTCTTGTTTTTGTAGCGGTGTGGCTGCACCGAGGGGGTTGATGGTCTCTAGGCATTAGGGTTTGGTTGCCCTGATCCCTTTTTAAATAGTCCCACAGCATATAATAGAGGTTTGGTAGAGAGAACTATAACTGCTAAGGTCTTATCGTCCGGAAAGCAAAGTTTTTCGAACTTTGGTGATTGCTTTGGGCTGACATTTGGTTTTGGCTACACCCGAAACAAAAAAGGTTATTAGCTATACATTCATAGGTATTCTAAATTTTATCCTTTTCTCCTCTTTTTTCTCTCCTCCCAGGTATTTCGCCTGCTCAGATCTCTGCGCCCCCTTCGGATAATATTCCATACCTCGGCTGGGATTGAACCCACGCCCTCCTGTTTACCAGGCGAGCGCCTTGACCACTACACCACCGAGGTAAGTTTCAATAATAATTAGGTTGTTGTTGGTGTTCTTGTTTTTGTAGCGGTGTGGCTGCACCGAGGGGGGTTGATGGTCTCTAGGCATTAGGGTTTGGCTGCCCTGATCCCTTTTAAATAGTCCCACAGCATAATAGAGGTTTGGTAGAGAGAACTATAACTGCTAAGGTCTTATCGTCCGGAAAGCAAAGTTTTTCTAACTAAGGTGATTGCTTTGGGCTGACATTTGGTTTTGGCTACACCCGAAACAAAAAAGTTTATTAGCTATACATTCATAGGTATTCTAAATTTTATCCTTTTCTCCTCTTTTTTCTCTCCTCCCAGGTATTTCGCCTGCTCAGATCTTTGCGCCCCCTTCGGGTCATTAATCGCGCCCCTGGTCTCAAGCTGGTCGTTCAAACCCTCCTCTCCTCACTACGCCCTATTGGCAACATTGTGCTTATTTGTTGTACATTCTTCATTATATTCGGCATCCTAGGTGTACAGGTAAGTTTGACAACACTGTTCTCCTCCTAGAAGTTGGTTCTCTGCTTCCAGAAGGCCTTGCAACATTCCAAGAGGCCTTGCAACGTTTCAGAAGGCTTTGCAACGTTTCACAAGGCTTTTTAACCTTTCAGAAGGTTTCGTAACCTTCGAGAATGTTTTGTAACCTGAAAGAATGTTTTGTAACCTGAAAGAAGGTTCTGCAGTGAAGTACCATTAATTTTTTGTGAGGTTGCAGGTTCTTCTCGCCCAGAATTGAATCCATCTCTGAGATGGATTCACGTGATGTTGATTTGGAGAAATATCAAAGAAGAGCTTATTAAACACCTTTTCTAAGTCCTTCCACAAAATTGCTTTTTTTTTCATGAAATTCTTCTCGCCCAGAATTAAATCCATCTCAGAAATTACGTGATGTTGATTTGGAGAAATATCAAAGAAGAGCTTATTAAACACCTTTTCTAAGTCCTTCCACAAAATTGCTTTTTTTTTCATGAAATTCTTCTCGCCCAGAATTAAATCCATCTCAGAAATTACGTGATGTTGATTTGGAGAAATATCAAAGAAGAGCTTATTAAACACCTTTTCTAAGTCCTTCCACAAAATTGCTTTTTTTT
>NW_007379255.1:28456-40207 GCF_000475195.1 Diaphorina citri | reverse complement strand
AGGAAAAAAGTTTTATACATGAGTAAAGGTAAACTTTTACATTGCCTCTGTATCCCCAGTTTGTTTCCACTTTAAAGTGCCTGTAAGCCAGCCTAGTTAGCTTAGTTGGTAGCGCGTCTGCCTTGTAAGCGCTAGGCCGCGGGTTCGATTCCCGCCCGGGGCGGATTTTATCCTGATGGGATAATGTTCGTTCTCGGGACGGCTGGCTTTCTCCTATCCTGTCTTCCTTCTCTCTTCGATTTCGGGACGATAAGACCATAGCTGTTACAGTTCCCTCTGTCAAAACTCTTAAAAAAAAAAAAAATATCAAACGATTTCGTCAACCCCTTTACTACCACAAGACTGAAGTTACTCAACCCCTTATTTAACCTCTTTTTTTTGCAGACCAAGTCAATTACGGCCGACATGCACCTGCCTCCGGTCGCCCCCTGCCCCTCCTTTAATCCTGACACGCCCACCTGTCCCAAACACGCCTCCTCCTCATCACTCGACCAGCGGAGTGGAGGTGCCCCCCATTCGGACGCGAAAAAGGAGTCTATCACCTCGAATATTCCCATCGTGAAGGTGTTCTACTTCTTCGAGCAGAAGGGATGGCTGAAAGAACGCGCCAGAACTTTCATCGGTGTCGGGAAGAACAGGAGAAGGAGGAACGAGTGAGGAGGCTGGCCAAACGGGCGAAGCAGATGGAGAAGAAGAGGAGACGTAAGAATGAGAAATTGAGTCATCGTCAGCTCCCATGGCGTAGTGGTCAATGCGTTCGCCTTGCACGCGGGAGACCCGGGTTCGATTCCCGGCGGGGTCAAAAAATTTGTATCATGCAGATGATTGATTCCGTGGCTGGCTGTTGCAGGGCCCACTCAGCCTCGTGAGGAAAATGAGTAGCTATGTAAATGCTGCAGTGAGCACCAAAGTTGTAATACTTGTAATTACACAAAGAAACGGCATTTATTCATATTTATTTTATTTTATTAACTAACCGTGATGAATACCTACATTTTACCTAACATGTGTCATTACCAGAGTCCTTCAAATATGACGTTTATTTTTCTTGAAATATGACTCTAAAAATATGACTTTATGACGTTTATTTTCGATTCCGTGGCTGGCTGTTGCAGGGCCCACTCAGCCTCGTGAGGAAAATGAGTAGCTATGTAAATGCTGCAGTGAGCACCAAAGTTGTGATACTTGTAATTACACAAAGAAACGGCATTTATTTATATTTATTTTATTAACTAACCGTGATGAATACCTACATTTTACCTAACATGTGGCATTACAGCAGTATAAACAGGGTGAGTACCTAAGTAAGTATTATTATTATCAACTCATGAGACGATTCCTGTATTGTAAAATATTTTCAATTCATAAAAAGAACGAATTGTTCATAAAAAGAGCATGAAGACCAGCGCTTTCATTGAATTTCAGGAATGCACGAGCCCCCTTACTACAGTAACTATTGCAAGTGGAGACTCCTAATTCATAGTGTGGTGACATCCAAGTATTTTGATCTGGCTATTGCTGCTGTTATTGGCCTCAATGTGATTACGATGGCTATGGAGTTCTATATGATGCCAATGGTTAGTACTTACCTACTTACGTTTCGTGTCCGGATCACCATATTGTCAGATCTTGTGTCTCCAGTAGGTGGCCACGGCCACCCCTTTGGCGTTTGCTGTCTGCAGGTCCTCTAGAGTCTAGAGTAATTAGATGGTAAGAAGAAGAAGAAGAAGAAGAAGAAGAAGAAGAAGAAGAAGAAGAAGAAGAAGAAGAAGAAGAAGAAAAGATGAAGAAGAAAAAAAGATGAAGAAGATGAAGGTAAGTAAAGGGGCTTGAGCTTGGAACTCGAAGGTAATGGCTGGATAAAACCAGGTTAGGTTAGGCAGTCTAGCTACTGGCCTCGTGTATGACCGAAGTCCAGGAACATGCTCACTTCAGTAACTTCGGCATGGCGTTTCTAACGCTGTTCCGAGTGACGACGGGAGATAATTGGAATGGGATCATGAATTAAGGTAAGTAAAACGGGCTTCGACCTGCAAAAATCCATAATTATGTGAACTGAGGCCAATTCAAAACTCGCAATCTACTCTGTGGCTTTGCTAAAATTCTAGCACGTTTACAATACATCCTGCGAATCATGGATTCATAACATACTCATTCTTCACTATACCGTAGTAAATCTCATCAAACAGGCGACAAAGAACACAATACTCTCCAATTAAGTTACACAAGAATCTCAGAACCCTGCCTGCTGTAGCAATCAGAGCTTTCACCTTTTTGGAAATCGAACCCTGGGCTTTCTGAAATGACAAGAAAGAACTTTTTTCCAAGGCTTTAATGGCAGCTAGGATTCACAATTAGTGAGCTCTTCGCAAATTTTACAAAATTTATCTCAACATTATATCACAGGCCACAAGCGTCTAATGTAGCAGTTGTTCCATTGCTACGAAATAAAAACGGCGGTGGAACACTCATCTTTAAAAAAAAAAATAAAAAAATCATGGATTCATAACATACTCATTCTTCACTATACCGTAGTAAATCTCATCAAACAGGCGACACAGGACACAATACTCTCCAATTAAGTTACACAAGAATCTCAGAAGCCTGCATGCTGTAGCAATCAGAGCTTTCACCTTTTTGGAAATCGAACCCTGGGCTTTCTGAAATGACAAGAAAGAACTTTTTTCCGAGGCTTTAATGGCAGCTAGGATTCACAATTAGTGAGCTCTTCGCAAATTTTACAAAATTTATCTCAACATTATAGTTCACTATACCGTAGTAAATCTCATCAAACAGGCGACACAGGACACAATACTCTCCAATTAAGTTACACAAGAATCTCAGAAGCCTGCCTGCTGTAGCAGTCAGAGCTTTCACCTTTTTGGAAATCGAACCCTGGGCTTTCTGAAGTGACAAGAAAGGACTTTTTGCCAAGGCTTTAATGGCAGCTAGGATTCACAATTAGTGAGCTCTTCGCAAATTTTACAAAATTTATCTCAATATCATGTTGTACATTTATCTTTTTACCTCCAAAGAAGTAATCGTTTATTTATTTATTTTACCTTCCCTTCACAGGACACGCTACGTGACAATTGCGATGACCGCGCGGACTGTGTGCGCAACTGTTGCGTCTCGGCCGGGATCGCGCCCATATTCTTCGTCATATTTGTGCTCATGGCGCAATTTGTTCTGGTTAATGTAGTGGTGGCCGTGCTAATGAAACATTTGGAGGAATCACATAAACAGGTACGGGATTGGCTTCAAGTTACTGGACTATTTCTTGTATAATTTTGGCTTCCAGTTACTGTACTATTTCTTTGGTGAAGTTTAGACTTCAAGTTACTGGACTATTTCTTGTATAGTTTTGGCTTCCAGTTACTGTACTATTTCTTTGGTGAAGTTTTGGCTTCAAGTTACTGCACTATTTCTTTGGCCTCCGTTCTTAGGGCAGCTTCCCCTATTAAATTTTTACTCTAAACGGATAATGTTCGATTTCGGAACGACAAGATTTCCGTTGCGCGCCCTCTATTAAAACACTTCTACCTCTATTAAAACACTTTTGCCTCTATCGAAACACTTAGGTACCTCTACTAAAACACTTTTGCCTCTATCGAAACACTTAGGTACCTCTATTAAAACACTTTTACCTCTTTCATTATAACTTAAACACTTTTGCCTCTATCGAAACACTTAGGTACCTCTATTAAAACACTTTTACCTCTATCGAAACACTTAGGTACCTCTATTAAAACACCTTTGCCTCTATCGAAACACTTAGGTACCTCTATTAAAACACTTTTACCTCCTTTATTATAACTTATAACATTAGAGGTGTACAGTTCAATGAACTTGTTCATTTTCAGATGGAAGATGAGATGGATATGGATGAACAGTTGGAGAGGGAGATAGCAGCAGCCGAAGCCATGGCCGAGGATGAAGATGAAGAAGACCTATGTCTGCAGTTGGCGCTTCAGCAAGACCTGAGTCTACAAGCTCCAGTCTGCTCAACAGCTAAGAACGTTCTCAGTCTCACGGAACTCATATCACGCCCTATCAACTCAACTAGGCGACGGTTTTCATTGAGAACTACAGCGCGCTCTAGTGCCAGTAATGTGAACCAGACTCCAGAATCACCCGGTATGTAGTATGTCCTACTCAGAAGTGAGTCTACACCGACCTCTGGCCAAGGTGTCTTCTCTGCCGAATGATTTCACGTTTACCAGTTTGACCAGTAAGTTATTGGAACCTTTCCAGGGTGTGCCCAGTAAGTTATTGTTTTTAACAAATAAAATATATACTTAGGTTCATCATACTCATGTATTGATCTTATCCTACCTCGGTGGTGTTGTGGTCAAGGCGCTCGCCTGGTAAACAGGACGGCGTCATGTACCTATAGTTATACTTCTATACCTGCCTCGGTGGTGTAGTGGTCAAGGCGCTCGCCTGGTAAACAGGAGGGCGTGGTAAACCATACCCAAACCTGCCTCGGTGGTATAGTGGTCAAGGCGCTCGCCTGGTAAACAGGAGGGCGTGGGTTCAATCCAGCCGAGGTATGGAATTTTATCCTCAATATAATTTGAGAATTTGACCACAATAATAGTAGTAGCCTACTGCTGGAGTAAAGGGACTTTTTCAGTCCTATGCGAGCAGTATAAATAAGCACTATTATTATTATAATAATAACAGACTATAGAGACTAAGCAGTTATACGGAGGGTAAAGCAACCACCGTGGCCGAGTGGGTATCAGGCCTAAACGCTGGAGGTCCTGGATTTGACTGTCGGCGTTTTTCTGCCCGGTAATCAAAGTTTTTTCCACCCTGTGCTTAAAGTTTGGGATCCACTCAGGCTCTTGAGGACAATTGAGTAGCTACTTCAATTGAGTAGCGACCAGTGGCGGCATTACCAGAGTAAAATAACTAATGAAAAAAGGTAATTGATTGCAAAGGAGGCACTAAGTAGATAATACTCTAATATACTATTGTATTTTTTAATTGTAATTGTAGAAAGGATTGGACAAAGGACAAGGGTAGGATTTGTATGATAAGGAGAAGGTTTATTGAAAGAGAAAAGGTGAACAGAGAATTATGGAGAATTATGTACAGATGAAAAGATGTCTCAGAACTGGGAGAGTTTTTCAGTTGATGATTTGGTTGCTAGGTGACAATGTTACTGGGTGCTTGTTGCTTTGAATACTGTGTGTAGCTATCAAAAATATACCACATATACACATAAAGTTCTGAAAAGACTCTGCTTTACCACAAATAACTCATGATTTCATTTCAAATAATTGATGATTGTGATTGGATGATTCTTCCTTCTCCAGGTCGCACGAATTCTGAAGATGACTACCGTAGATGGTCCATCACATCTTGGAATAAAATACCGGACGCGAAGAAGAAACAGCGCCGGCAAACACTGCAAGGACAGAGTCTAATACCTCCCGCTTATCCGGCATTGGGCTGTCCGGCAATCTATTCCTCTGTTAGTCCACAACGATACAACTTGGTAAGTCCGGACTATATGGTTGAAACATACTGCAAGGACAGAGTCTAATACCTCCCGCTTACCCGGCATTGGGCTGTCCGGCAATCTATTCCTCTGTTAGTCCACAACGATACAACTTGGTAAGTCCGGACTATATGCTTGAAACATATTGCAAGGACAGAGTCTAATACCTCCCGCTTACCCGGCATTGGGCTGTCCGGCAATCTATTCCTCTGTTAGACCACAACGATATAACTTGTCCGGTTATATTTAGTAAAAGGGAAATAGGTAACTACAAAACTTATTACCTTTATATGATACAATGGATACACGTTCCGGTTTTGATCTTATCCGACTCGAGTTTCGTCCGTCCCCCCATGCTTGAAACATACTGCAAGGACAGAGTCTAATACCTCCCGCTTACCCGGCTTTGGGCTGTCCGGCAATCTATTCCTCTGTTAGTCCTCAACGATACAACTTGGTAAGTCCGGACTATATGCTTGAAACATACTGCAAGGACAGAGTCTAATACCTCCCGTTTACCCGGCATTGGGATGTCCGGCAATCTATTCCTCTGTTAGTCCACAACGATACAACTTGGTAAGTCCGGTTATATTTAGTAAAAGAAAAGGCCGTTCCCCACTTTTTTAAAGAGGTTAGATAGAGGGAACTGTACCTGCTTCGGTCTTGTAGCCCTGAAACGTACGAAAGATGACAGCATAAGACAAATCTAGCCGTTCCGAGAACGAACATTATCCTTTCAGGATAAAATCTGCCCCGGGCGAGAATCAAACCCGCGACCTAGCGCTTACAAGTCAGACGCTACCGACCAAGCTTACTAGTCTGGCAAAGATTTTATGTCTCTGTGGTTTATCCTATTATAGGGGGCTCCCACTTTGTTTACGAGAAGGTAGACAGCATAAGACAAATCTAGCCGTTCCGAGAACGAACATTATCCTTTCAGGATAAAATCTGCCCCGGGCGAGAATCAAAGCCGCGACCTAGCGCTTACAAGTCAGACGCGCCACCGACCAAGCTTACTAGTCTGGCAAAGATTTTATGTCTCTGTGGTTTATCCTATTATAGTGGGCTCCAACTTTGTTTACAAGGTGGTGCTGCTGCTACCTTTTTCAGGGTGCACTTATGTATCTATGTGTCCCAGTAGACTAAGTACGAATTTAGTGACATATCCCATTTTCATTCTCATGTTCACAGTTAATCCCATCCGAGTCCCGCATAGGGGGAGGAGGGGTGAAGCGGGTCAAATCGGATAACCTGGGACGACGGAAATCCGTGCGGGTTCGAACCCGCGCCTCTCTGCATGGGGAACCCGCAGCTCCTGTGATACAAGCTGAAGAAGTAGAGGTAAGAATGATACTTTTATTTAAATTTTTAAAACAATTTACGAGTTTACCATACAGAGATCTTCTCCAAAGCTATTTACATCTACTATCAGGGCCGTATTTAAGTGGAGCCGACGGGGCTTGCCCTCCCCCAAGCTTCATTTTTCTCCTTTACGGTATGCCACGCTCAGAAAATTTGGAAGATTTTCGCATCGTGACGAGACCTTTTTACGTGTCGACATTTCTTCTTCTTTTCTTTTTAGGGCCCTTTTTAGGTTACTATTCTCACCATAGAAGCAGTTCAATTACGAAATATTCACTTTTAGTGGCTAACATCTTCATTATTATTGTAGGTACACGAAGCTCCAGTCTGCTCAACAGCTAAGAACGTTCTCAGTCTCACGGAACTCATATCACGCCCTATCAACTCAACTAGGCGACGGTTTTCACTGAGAACAACAGCGCGATCTAGTGCCAGTAATGTGAACCAGACTCCGGAATCACCAGGTATGTAGCATGTACTACTCGGAAAAAAAAAGACTCGTAGGACCCTAAAACTGTCCACACATAGTTGACCCCGTCGATTGACGTCGACTGAAACCGTACAATACTTCGACAAAATAGATTCACATCGTGGACTGACCATCGATCGATGCGGTCGACTATGTGTGGACACAGCTCAAGGCCCAAAACAGCAAAAGTTCCTAGTAAGTATGTGTTGACCATTTAGTTTGAACGCTAAATAAAATCGAAATGACCAAACCTCAAACCAAAATCTCTGACCAAGAAGCAAATACTCGGTCAGCTTTGGTCCTGAATTGAATTAGGTATTCAAATTTGTTCAAAACTAAAACAACATTGTCCAATTTATGTCGTGTCTTATACTGAGAAAAAATTAAAACTGATACTATAGGGTGCATGTCATTTTTTATGGGGACGTAGTATGGAAGAACTGTATTATTGGGTCATTTCCCCTGATTTAGGGTGTTAGAATTCCCGATCCTATTCGATTGGTCTTCCAACACCCTAGTTTTTTTTACTTTCTATTATTACTTTCCTTATCCTGTAGGAAGGAAAGGTTAGAGATATTGTAAAAGTTAGGGTAAAAGAACACTCAAATAAGCATCATTTAATAGGATAAGGAAAGTCGTGTGATGTTCACACCAGTTTTTGACGTTACTATTCTCACCATAGAAGCAGTTCAATCACGAAATATTCACTTTTAGTGCCTAACATCTTCATTATTATTGTAGGTACACGAAGCTCCAGTCTGCTCAACAGCTAAGAACGTTCTCAGTCTCACGGAGCTCATATCACGCCCTATCAACTCAACTAGGCGACGGTTTTCACTGAGAACTACAGCGCGCTCTAGTGCCAGTAATGTGAACCAGACTCCAGAATCACCCGGTATGTAGTATGTCCTACTCAGAAAAAAACTCGTAGGACCCTAAAGCTGTCCACACATAGTTGACCCCGTCGATGGACGTCGACTGAAACCGTACAATACTTCGACAAAATTGATTCACATCGTGGACTGACCATCGATCGATGCGGTCGACTATGTGTGGACACAGCTTAACTCTTTGCGGCACGGTGGTCCCCCCAGGGACCACCTGAAGTGACCCCCTTGCGGCACGGCATGATTTTCTTTTTTTGTCCTTTCCGGCACGGTGGTCCCCAGAGGGATCACTTCTAATGGGACCCTTGCTGCACGGGCCCAAAACAGCAAAATTTTCTTGTAGGTATGTGTTGACCATTTGGTTTGAACGCTAAATAAAATCGAAATGACCAAACCTCAACCCGAAACCTCTGACCAAGAAGCAAATACTCGGTCAGCTTTGGTCCTGAATTGAATTAGGTATTCAAATTTGTTCAAAACTAAAACAACATTGTCCAATTTATGTCGTCTCTTATACTGAGAAAAAATTAAAACTGATACTATAGGGTGCATGTCAATTTTTATGGGGACGTAGTATGGAAGAACTGTATTATTGGGTCATTTCCCCTGATTTAGGGTGTTTGAATTCCGGATCCTATTCGATTGGGCTTCCAATACCCTAGTTTTTTTTTACTTTCTATTATTACTTTCCTTATCCTGTAAGTAGGAAAATCTTTTTACTTTCCTTATCCTGTAGGAAGGAAAATAATGTATTCGGGCAAAAAAATTTCTTAGTGTATCTCTCTCAATCAACATTCTTCTCTCTTTTTGGCTTTATGGTTCTCTGGACAAAATTTGCACCACCATTTTCGTGTTCCTGGTAAAAAGACCTTTAATTTGATATATAGGTCGAATAATGTATAAAATTTTCTTAGTGTATCTTCTCTCAATCAACATTCTTCTCTCCTCCTCCAGGGGCACTTTCAGAGGACATCTCCCCGGACTGCGTCAGCCCCTCCGTCCTCCTCGTTCCCCCCTCCTACATCGAAGTGTCGGAAATATCCCAGTACCCCTCCCCTACCACCCCGGGGGCCCCGCGACCCTCCGGCCCTGATTACATATCCGAAACCAACATCGATTCCCCTGGGATATCACCCAGTGGCGGTCTCCCTCGAATTCTTCCCGATATTACCACCACTTCGCCCAGCCTAGGCAGCCGGTCGAGCCATATGGATAAATATAGTCATATGGACATGGATAAGTCCAGCCATATGGATAAATCCAGTCATATGGACAAATCCAGCCACAAGGACACTCATCTTCACAGTATAGAAGGCAGGGATAACTCTCATCACACGTCCAGTTTAAAAGACAATTCCAGTCTAAAAGACAAGTCAAGTAAAGACAAGTCGAGTCGAAAGCTGAAGACCAATGGCCGACAGCAGTCCATGTCAGATCCGAGCTCGATAAATGTTAACCATAAGAATAACCTGGACGTTAGAATACATAGCGACAGTTTTGTTAATAATACTTGAGATTAGAGATAGGATTTAAATGTTGAAAGATTCAAGAGTAGGATTTAATGGAGCCAAACTTAGAGATAAAATTCTGCAATCTGATTGGTTGATTTCAATTTTTTAGCCAATGGTTCTAATTTCTGAATTGTTGACTCCAAAGACTAAAATTTAATCATAGTTTAATCTCCAAGTGTGGCCCTGGTCTTAGCAAATATTTGAGTTAAAAAAAAAAATAATAAAAATAAAAAAATCACACTCTTTTACTTTCTATTTTCCTAGTACTCACGTGTGTACTTTCCTAGTGTATGATTCCTATAGAGAATTAGACTAGATGTTAAAAAACCAGTTCCGGCGATAGAACATTGAAGTTGAGCAACGTCGACCATGACGCGTAGCGAGACGGGTGACCATTACTTTCCTTATCCTCTCAAAAGGAAAGAAATATAATGGGAATTCTAATCAGTTTTTTACCTATTGTGTGAGAAATAGATGAGTAATGTTACTTTAAGGCTCTCATTGTCAATTGAATTATTTAGCAGGGAAGATTTATTGTCACAAGTAGTCAATTTAATTTGTAGAGACCATTTATTGATGAAAATATGAAAAGTTACGTCCTAACTTTTGCGAAGTATGAAATGGAAAGTTCGAAGTTTTTCATGGTCCGCGGGCCTGATATTTCTTGAACCTCCTATAAGCTAGAGCTGTATCAACTTCATAAGTATTAAAGAAAGAGTTCCGGAAAAGAATACCTTTTTTTAAATTAATTAATTTTAATTAATTATGTTACATTTTATGTTACCTAGGATTTTTTATTAAATAATTTTATCATGTTACTTAACTCATGCAGTTCTTTACTGCAACCACTCAGTTAGATTTTTACGTTTAAGAACATAGACTTATTATTTTAAAGGCAAACTAGGTAAGGCTATTTTTTTTTTTTTTTTCACATTTTCTCACACAAAATAATGAGCTCTGATCTTGAAATTTGTCGCGACGACCTATGAACTCAAAGCGAGAAAGTTTCAGGTAACACTTCAGTCGATCATTTAAGACCGGTTTTAGCGTTATCTATGTTAAGCTACGCCGAGCAAGGCCAATAAATGGATGGGTGACTTAAAGTTAATTGACTAATTGTGGGATTTTTTTTTTCTCATTTTCTCACACAAATGAGCTCTGATCTTGAAATTTGTCGCGACGACCTATGAACTCAAAGCGAGAAAGTTTTAGATAACACTTCAGTCGATCATTTAAGATCGGTTTTAGCGTCACCTATGTTAAGCTACGCCGAGCAAGGCCGATAAATGGATGGGTGACTTGAACCTTATATTGGGAATAAGGGAGAACGGGCTCTAGTCTTGATTTTAAATCATTACATGAAAGTAAAATCAAAAAATCAAATCAAGAATAATAATAAACTGATTATTAAACAAATTAGGTAGGTACATAGGTACTGATCGAATAAACTACGGGCTAAATAATTCCCGGAGGGACGGGCCCAGCTTGTTATTTGACTTTCAAAGGTAAAATGTAAACCAGTTGCCTCTAATTCTTTAACAAGCTGGGTCCGTCCCTCCGGGAATTTTTTAGCCTTTAGTTTATTCGATCGTGATTAAAGAAAATCAGTACCTAATTTGTTTAATATTCAGTTTATTATCATTCTTGATTTGATTTTTTGATTTTACTTTCATGTAATGATTTAAAATCAAGACTAGAGCCCGTTCTCCCTTTATTCCCAATATAAGGTTCAAGTCACCCATCCATTTATTGGCCTTGCTCGGCGTAGCTTAACATAGGTGACGCTAAAACCGGTCTTAAAATAACGACTGAAGTGTCATCTAAAACTCTCTCGCTTTGAGTTCATAGGTCGTGGCGACAAATTTCAAGATCAGAGCTCATTTGTGTGAGAAAATGTGAAAAAAAAAACCCAAAACCAGTTTTTTTTTTTGGCTTTATGGTTCTCTGGACAAAATTTGCACCACCATTTTCGTGTTCCTGGTAAAAAGACCTTTAATTTGATATATAGGTCGA
>NW_007379255.1:21337-27424 GCF_000475195.1 Diaphorina citri | reverse complement strand
TATACTTTCATTATTTTATAAAAGTACCTAGATGATGATGATGTTAATTACCTATTACTTTCCTTATTTTATAAAATGAGGAGGAAAGTATTGTGATCGACAAATTTTTCGACCTTCGTTTTTTGACGGATGTGGACGTTTTATGGTCCAATTGCCCCAAAAAAAGGGTTTCGGCCAAAGGTCCGGGTGTGTGTGTATTTTATTTTTATTTTTTGTGATAGTAAGTTAAGTGAGTGATTTTGTTTTATTTTTGTTTTTTTATAAATATAAAAATTCCTATTTTACCTGCCTAAATAATTTGTTTAGGTATTTCAAGCAACTCTAAGGTCTAAAAGTAGTCTTATTATCGTAAAACGCAGTGTAAATATCTTGTAACCCCCAAAACAAGAAAAATTGTTAAATATATCGATATATCGGCGATATATCGATATATTTCCCCCGATATATCGATATCGATATATTTGAGGGGCCGATATATCGATATATCGATTTATCGATATATTTGCGACTCATTTACATCCCTACTAACTTTATCATGAACAGGAAAGGTGAGAAAGGTCTGATTTCGGAACAGCTGGATTTCTCCTATCCTGTCCTACTTTCCCTTCTATTTTGTACCTTCTTAGTACCTACCTATTATTTATTTTAGAAAATAAAGAACAAAACGTAAGCTTCAAGCTATAAACTCTAGAAAGTAAATAGATTTTATTTCGAAATAAATAATTTTAAATCTTTCTTAACTTTAAGAAGAGCTTACAGTCTAAAGTTATGGATGTCTCAAGAGGAACGTTAGGGGGAACAATGGACATCAACTTTTTACTAAAATATGGAGTGGATAGAAATTTGGTTAAACATTTTTTTTTTTTTTTTTTTTTTTACACCAAAGAGATTAAAAATTTCAAGCTAGTAAATTTAATAGCTGCCCATCCGGCTGTAAAGGACCACATTTTTGTGTTTCAGGAAGTGCACAAAACATTAAAAACTTGCAAGCAATATTGCCTAAATCTTTTTTACTTTTTTTTTCATTCAATATAGGAGAATATGGTTATGATTACTTTTTACAAATTTTCAGCCAACTTTTAAATTCCAAATTTTACATACCTACCTACCAAACTTCAAAATTTCAAATCCATTTAATTTCATTTAAATCAAACAACACACCATTTTTTATTTTTTTTTTAACTTATGAGACATCATAACGTTGTAAACAAATACATAAATAGTAATAATTAATACTATAGTAAAAGCTGCCTAAGTAAAAAGTATTTAATTGCGGACAAAAGTGGAAAAAAATGCAGACCTTCCAAACCTTAAAAAGGCTTAAGAAAATCTAACAAATAACCACATTTCGTCCGATCAAAGTGCTGTTTAAATTTTTCAAGTGATTAAAAAAATAATACGAGGATCTAACGTCTACATTCGAGGGTATAAAAGAATTCATAAACGTATAAAAATAAAGTACTTTGAAACAAAGAATAGTGTGAAAATATCCATGTGGATAAAAAGAATATTAAAAGCAAATAAAATAATACACAACAAAAAAATGTTAGAGAGGTGATAAAATTATTAGGGGAACAGAAAAATGCGATAAAAAGGAGAATAAACATCACTAATCTAATAGGAGAAGAATACAAGGTGGGGGTATACAAATATACTACACAGTGAAAGCTTAAATAATGTTGAAAACTCTCGACTCTCTTCATGTGATAGAAGACCATTTGGTAGGTAATTGATAAAAGTGTTATTTAAACTTTTAAATTATTATAATGCCTAGGAGTACCTTCTTCAGTTTAAGGTACACATACGAGTACATCTACCACAGTGTGTGCCTTTTGACTATATTGTTTTCTGATTTATTTTTTTACTTTACTTATTAGGAACACAAAACATGTCTTATTTGAAGTAGATGTGAGCGTTCTCTTTCCACTGATTTTTAGGAGTTGAAATTTCTTGTCAAGTGCAAGAATATCCTCCAACTCCCATATCAGTGAGAGAGTAGCTACACCATCTGGTACACAAGATTCTGTTGGGTTTGTGTTAGAGGTGTCGAGAAGTTTTCATAGCGCTATCTGTTAGCTGAGGCAGGCATTAGTTTTGAAATAGCGTGCGAGTGAATTCAATATAGTCCAGGGCGCCTGGAATACCGCGTTCTGTTTTCGGATCCACATAGGGTTTCATTCGTTCGACACAGTAGTCTGCCATTTCCTTCGTCAGGTTGGCATACAGTTCCTCCTTGGTGACATAAGGACGGTCAGATGCTGCAATCGCATGGAACGCATTCTCAATCTCTTCAGAACTCTGCACATTCTCTGTTTCCTTGCTGATCATGAACGCCATGTATTCCTGTAAGGACACGTGACCATCTCTATTAGGATCGACAAGGTCCAATATAGCTTCAAACTCTGGATCTGGCTGTCCTTCCTCCACCATGGGAAGATCATAACCTAAAGCTCTCAGACAAGACTTGAATTCTGTCTGGTTGAGTTTTCCACTCTTATCCTTGTCGAAGTGTTTGAACATCATGGAGAATTCTTTCAATGCGTCCTCAGACACACCAGACTGGTTCCTGGCTTGGATTTGTTGTTCCAAGTTGTGTTGCATACGCATGCCTAGCTGATCCAACTGATCCCATTGCTGTGCTAACCCCACAGTACTATGCTCTGTATATCTGTTATCCAGGATCAAATGTTCCTCTAGGATTGCACCAAGGTCTTCTATCTTCTTCAGATCGGATCGTCTGGATCGTACTTCAGCTGCTTTACGTTTAATGGCTTCCAGTTGTTGTTCAAGGGATCCGGTGCCTTCCATCATGGAGGTTCGTGTTTCAGTTAACCACTGGTGGAACGCATTGGCATGCTTGGCGAATTCTTTACGCAGAGCATCGTTCTCATCTTGTCTGGTGGCTTCCTTTGCAAGTTCAATATCTCTTTCCTTGATGATTTTCTGTAGATTCCTCCATGTGTCTTCCAGAGCTTCCATGGTAAACCAGGTGTATGGGTTAGGTCCGACATTGAAACTCTTGATTTGTTGATCTAAAGCAGCAAGCGCTTCAAAGTCAGCCTGGGCGGAAGAGAGAGAGGCTTGGAACTGGGCATGGGCTTCACGTAAGGCACGGATTTCTTCAATGGAGTTACAACGTACGGGATCTGTCAAGTCTTCTTCAGCATTTTCAAACCAAGAATTGAACGAGGATGCCTTCTTAGCGAAAGTCAAGTACAGATCTTCAATTTGACGGAATTGTTCTTGCATACGGAGGAGACGTTGTTTCCTGGCATTGGAATCTCCAAGTAGCTTCTGCCATCTTGCAATGACATCTCCATGTCTCTTGACAATGGCTGGGGTTTGGTCATGGTTGGAAGCGACAAGTTGATCTTTCAAAGTCGTAATGTTCTGAATACCCTCGTGTTCAAAGGCGTGTAGTCCAGCATCGAATGTCTCTTGCTTGGTGAGTAATGTTTGGACAGTTGATAAATCTCTGCCATACTCTTCGGATTTGACATGCGTCTCTTTGTCAGCAATCCATGATTCCACGACATCAGCTTTCCACATGAACTGCAGATAGGCAGAGTTATCCATGAGCTTGGTCTTGCGTTTTGTAGCCAGAGCCATCAGATTGTCCAGTTTCAGTTGCAGTTGTTGACACCGCTGTGTAATGCTATCAGCATGATGGTTTTTAGCTTCAATCAACTTGTTGCCAGCAGAGCAGATGTCTGCACATCTGTCTCTATGGACGCTAAAATCAGTTTCAAACGCGTCATGTTTCTTGAGTAAGCCTTGGACAGCTGCCATGGTATCTCCATAGTCTTCCACAGAGAGTAGCTGTTGTTTCTCACTGATCCAAGCTTCTTCTTCTTCAACTTTAGCCAAGAAGTGTTGATAAGTCAAAGACTCATCAAGCTTCTGTCCACGGTTGGCTGCAAGTTGTTTCAACTCAGACCAGGCTTGGTTCAATAATTTGAGACGTTGTTCAATCTCAGGGACACCAAGGTTTGAAACATCCATCAACTTCTCACCAGTTTCCTGCACATTCTGAATAGCAGGTTGATGAGAAGCTAATTCTGCTTCCAATCTCTTATGTTTCTTCTTCAGGTTTTGAACGCCTGTCAGGTCACGACCATAGTCATCAGAGCCAACTAGGAGTTTCTTCTCCTTGATCCAGGATTCTTCGTCAGCAATATCTCTGAAGAACTGATGCAGAGTATTCGCTTCGTTCAGTCTTGCCTGTCTGTGGGCAGCAAGGTTCTTTATTCTTTCGTATCGTTCGTTGATACTTTGACGTTTCTCCTGGATACTGCTGGCATCAAATTGACCAGAGTCAATCAGAGAATCAGCTTGTCCGTTCATATCTTTAATTCTATCATCATGAGCTTGAATGTCGGCTTCAACCAGCTGGTGTTTTTTGATCAGATTCTGAACAGAGGCCAAATCTTTGCCCGAGTCTTCTGATGTCAGTAAAGATTCAACTTCACCCAACCAGAAGTCTAAATCCTTCACTGCAGCAATGTATGTACGCTGCTTGTTGGCTTCCTTTAGTTTCAAAGATTTCTCCGTGGTCTTCTGGGTGAGGAATTCCCATTGATCAGCAATGGATGCCAGGCGAGCTTGTACAGCTTCTTCAGAACCTACACATTGACGTTTATCAATCAGGTTCTGTCCCATAGCCAAAACACTTTGGATACGGTCAGCATTCGCAGCAAGCTCGGCCTCAAAGGCTTGGTGTTTCTGGTGTTTAGACTGAATATTGGCAGGATCTTTGTAGCTCTCTTCAGTGGCCAGCTGTAGTTTTTCAGCAATCCAATTCTCCATCTCATCAGCATCTCGACTGAATTGTTGCAGTGTTTGAGATTCTCCAAGACGAGATCTCTTTTCAATGAGAGCTTCTTTCAATAGACGCCATCTGTCCAGGACTTGCTTGCGTTTGTCATCAATTGGTTTAGCAGCATAATGATCAGCAGCAATCAGTTGATCAGCTAAAGTTTGCAGGGCTCCAATCTTCTCTTCATGTGCGTTGATGGCTTTGTCAAAGTCTTCGTGTTTCTTGATGAGAGCTTCAACGTTGTCAGTTTTAGAGTCAACTTCCTCAGCATTAAGGAAAGCCTCTCGTGCAGACATCCAGTTCTCTGCTTGCTCACAATCTCTGTAGAACAGTTGAAGTTCCAAACACTGATCAAGCTGCATGCGACGAGCAATCCAAGCCTTCTCCAAGTCTTCACGGGCTTCAGCTAGATTACCAAGTTTATCCTGGATTTCCACACTAGCATAGTGACCAGACTGAAGGAGTTGCTGTCCAAATAGATCAAAGGCTTGGAAAGTGCCAGTTCTAGCATCAATCTCAGTTCTATGTTCCTGATGACGTTCAAGCAAAGCTTCAGCACCAGTGACGTCATTCGCGAGTTCATCACTAGATACAAGTCCCATCATGCTGTTAATCCATGACATCAGGTCACGGTAATCAGAGAGGAAACGTTGCAAATCATAAGAGTCAAGCAGCTTCTCCTTACGTGTGTTGGCCTTAGCAGTGAGTTGAGTCCACTCTTCGTTGATTTCCTTCTGCTTGGCATAGGTCTGTTCAGCAGTTTCAGGATGGGTCTGCATCAAACGGTTAGCTGTTTCATCCAGCTGCCTGATTTTGTCTCCAAGAGCGGCAAGATCTCTTTCTAGCCCTTCATGTTTACGTTGTAGGGCCTGGACACTTCTCAAGTCTTTGCCCAAATCATTGTTGTTAAGAGCTTCATCTTTTTCTTGGATCCAATCTTTCGTTTCATCAACATCTCTGTGGAAACGCTGTACTTCGTGAGCTGAACCCAACTGAGTTGCTCTCTCTGCAGTGAGTTGTTGAAGAGAGGTCCACTTCTGATTTAAATCTTGAAGCTGAGTCTGGATCTTCAAGGCAGCTTCAGTCTGACCAAGGCTCATCAGTTGCATAGCGATCTCGTTCATTTCAGCAAGTCTGACTTCATTTGCTTTCAAGTCTGATTGGAAGTCATCGAATTTCTTTTGCATTACTTCAACTTGTTCTAGATCTTCACCCACATCTTGTACTTGTGCATGCATTTCTTTATCTTTGATCCAAGTGGCTAGTTCAGC
>NW_007379255.1:0-18390 GCF_000475195.1 Diaphorina citri | reverse complement strand
GCAGAATGATATCATAGTTCCTATATGGCATATTAATTTCTCTCTCAGTCAATAGAGATAGCTAGACAACCTGTATTCAGTTTGCTGATAAGACTTTTTTTTACATAAGTAGGTAAATATTCTAGTGAAGTGAATGAAAATATTTCATTGATTTCACTTGTGAAATTCTAATTTAGGGTAAGGTTAATAAACAATATTGCAATCATCCTAAAAATGCCTGCTTATTTGTAGAACCCAGTGGAACCCAGAGTGGAAGGGATGTTGCAATACTTATTTGTTATTATCTATTTACTTAAAATCCAATTTACTTAAACTGTATAATTTTATCAAATGTATTTTACTTAAAAGTTAGAAATTTATTAAATGTACAAGCTTTATTTTATTGTATTAAATAGTTACATGAAAAGGTAACAAATAAGTACCTATCAGGTATACAAAATAGCTCAAAATGTCTTATGTAACTACCTACTTACTAGTACCTACCTAAGCTAGTAATAAACAAGGTTATGAGGATAAAGTTATAAATAGTAGTTTCTAGTCTACAAACTGTTGAAGAAAATTGTGAGATCATCTAGGAACTTGGTTATAAGAGTGTAACACCATCATGGGTTTCTTTGCCAATTCATAAATATGCTCAATATTTTATTATTGTTCTTCAAAAATATCTTACATAACCTAGCTACCTACTTACATATCTTTATGCAGGTAATATTTCTCCTAATGGATAACTAAGATTTTATTTTTGTAAATAATTACTGCATTTTTCCAGCTTCCAAATGCTTAGGTAATAAATAATAGGTAGGAGCTTAGGAAATATTCTTGATAATAAAAGGAAATTCAAGAGGTACCTAGGTGTTTCAGGAGACCATTTACTTATACTGATGTTAGGAAGTAGTGTTTTAACTCTGAAATCTTGTGCCACACCTCTGCTCTCCTATATTCATGATATATTCAACAATTTTCCCTATGATTGAACAAAATTTTTGCATCTTCATAAACATTATTGAATAGCATCATTAGAGAGAGCTCATGAGTGCCAAATATGCTCCAGTGATGGATGCCAAGAATTTAAAACAGCCCTCCAGGCAAAATTCTTAGCTTTTGTAGATAAAATGCGAATGTAAAGATAGGGCCAATTTGCAGTTATTCCTAGTAAAAATAGGAACATAGGTACCCTTTTTTTCAATTTTGTACCAATGAGCATTCCAAGTCATGTCAATGGAAAATTTCTACAAAAAGGAGCTGTCACAAATGACCAGTGACCAGTATTGTTAGGGTTAGGATAAACACAAAAATGAGCTTTCAAAATTTGAGCAGTGACCAGTGTTAATATAGGGTTAGGTTAAACACAAAAGGAGCTTTCTATTTTATGCAGATGACGATGATGAGCTACATAAATTACCTACTTAGTTTCTTGGTTACATACAGAGCTCAGAAATCAGTTTGTTTTGCTCTTCCTATAAAATAAATGCTGTTAGAGACAAAACTAAACATTAAACTTATCGAAGGAGTAGGAAGCCATTATCTGATACAAAAACGACCTACCTACATCAATTCAACTCGGATGTTAACTGGGCAGGTATTCATTCAATATAGACCTCTCAAGAAAAAGCCTAGATTGAAGGTACTTAAATTAATTTATTTCAGCAGTTCAAATAGCATAAAGACCTATCAATCTAGCGGTATTGCAAATATCTATGAACTAACTGTAAATTGATAGCATATTAAGCAGAGGCTAAAAAAACATTTCTGTCCTCACCTTTTTTCAAGTCAAGCCAAAACTTTTCAACTACAGCAAATCTCCGTTGGGTGTTTTTCCTTGACTGTTATTTCTCGAAAGCACTTTTCCAAATGGAAAATTATTGATTTTCCCGTTCGAGTAATTAAACTTTATAGAAAGCAGGCTGATAAGAAAAACAAAACACAAATAGGAAACACAGACACACCTCTCTTCTTCCTTCCGACAATCCGACAAAAAAATTCTAAACTTATTGCTAATTTTTTCGGATGTTTACGTCAGTTTTGTGAGGGTGACTCATTTTCATAAAGGTGCTGCCATCTAACGGAATTTGTGGGAAAAGTCAAAACTTGGTGGCTCATGTACATTTTTGTTTGGAAATCAGCCGCCTTGCTGTATGGCAAATCAGTGCTAGAATTTATGTGCCCCAATACATCAGCCGCCTTTCAATATGCACATTCTTCAGATAGTGCGTCAAAACGTATTTTTTGCTAGTTTTTTCGGATGTTTACGTCAGTTTTGTGAGGGTGACTCATTTTCATAAAGGTGCTGCCATCTAACGGAATTTGTGAGAAAAGTCAAAACTTGGTGGCTCATGTACATTTTTGTTTGGAAATCAGCTGCCTTGCTGTATGGCAAATCAGTGCTAGAATTTATGTGCCCCAAAACATCAGCCGCCTTTCAATATGCACATTCTTCAGATAGTGCGTCAAAACGCCGCTAGGTAGCGTGCAGTGCAGAATTCAAGGAGGTAAAATTTTGTGGATAATGCGAGAGTTCTGAAAAAAGTTGACAAATAAAAATCTTCAATCGCCATTTTTTTACTGGCTTTCGGTGGCCGAAATTTTTTTAAAAACGAATTTAGATCATTTTATAAACTTTTAAAGCACGAATTTACATTAATATGAAATTTTAAAGTCACATTATCTACACATAGTAAGATCCTCTTGTAGAAAAGTAAAACTTTGAAATTTTGCAAATTTGCTTTGGGCTCCACTTTAGCCTGACTCTCAGACCTTATCTAGCCCATATTGACCTTCCGGATAATTTTCTTTAAATTTTTTGAATGGTGAGGTTATGTCCTTTTTCTTTATCAATTTCTTATCAAAATTGTCAGAAACTTGTCATTTTTTCGCACTGAGTGAGTGATAGGTAAGTATTTTTGGGTCTTTTTGGAACCCAGGCAAAAAATATAGTAGACAGTAACATTTCAATATTTCACAATAGAGATGTTTGGTTGTTAGACAGCTTTGAACAAATTTGAGGATCCCTATCTTCTAGAAATTTGACCAAGTGGGTCACCCTATTATGGATCGTGCTTAGGAGAGGTCTCCAGTTTGCTTGCTTTTGTGGTTACCAGGACAGTATCACAAATCTACCTCCATAGGCTTGCTTTGTCCCAATAAAATGTCCCTTAGATCTTTAAAATGCTTGCCAAATCAAATCAAAAATGTACTAACCATTGAGGAATTGTGCTGAGACAATTCCTCAAAAGTGTCCCTATGGGCGCCTCCAGAGGCCAAATCAGGCCCAAAATCTTGATCTGTAAAGTAAAATATTTTCATTTATTTTTTCTCTCAAATCTACTAGGTACCTACCTGGACTTTTTATAATCTTGTGTTTGTTGAAAAATTACCTATCAATTACCCACCTAATTTTGTTTTAATGTTTCAGTATGACCCAACATTGAAAAATAACCCAAAGTCAACAGAACAACCATTCCTTTTCTACCATGGACTCAGGAAACACCACTGTCTATTTGTGCTGAATATCAAGACTGAGTCATGTACTTACATTTATTATTAAATCTCAAGTTGTAAGTTTATATTAGTACCTTTGGGGTCCTTCGGGACATACTCCTAAACAATTTATCCATCAGTCAATATGACCAAACAAGTCCAATTAGTCAGACTAGGCGTTGTGTCTTATTCAAATGGGATAAAAATCCAAGAACACTATGTCAATAAATTGAAAACTCTAATCTCTAAACCTTCCAACCACTCTGGTACTCTCTTGCTTCTTGAACACAAACCTGTGTACACCATAGGCATTCGCTCATTGAAAGAATACGATGAAAATTTAGAACTCAAATTGAACAAACTTGGTGCAGATTTTTACAAAACAAACAGAGGTGGGTTGATAACATTCCACGGCCCAGGTCAGTTAGTTGCCTACCCCATCATTAACTTGAAACACTTTACACCAAGTATCAAGTGGTTTGTGCAGTCAATAGAACAGACTGTTATACAGCTGTGTAAGCAAGAGTTCAGTCTGAATGCGGGTCTTATTCCCAAATACACAGGGGTGTTCCTAGATGATGAATACAAAGTGTGTGCAATCGGTGTTCACAGTAGCTTGTACATCACACATCATGGCTTGGCTATCAACTGTGACACAGATCTGACCTGGTTTAATCACATAACTCCATGTGGTATTAAAGACAAACAGGTGACGAGTTTGAGTAAGCATTTATCCAAAGATATTACTGTAGACACTGTAGTTCCTTTATTTAAGAAGCATTTTGAGTCTGTGTTCGAATGTGAATGCTCAGAAGTTGAGTTAGATGAAGAAATAAAACATCTGAATAGTTGATAATTAATTTTTAAAAATGAGATTTTTTTTTTATTTTGAGTTCGAATGTGAATGCTCAGAAGTTGAGTTAGATGAAGAAATAAAACATCTGAATAGTTGATAATTAATTTTTAAAAATGAGATTTTTTATTTTGATTTTTTATTTGTTTGAAGACTTTGAAGTTCTCAAGTGAAGACCTAAAAAAGGTCATTGATCAAAATCTAGTATGGTTTTGATGATTAAATAATTGTCATTTTCCTTAACTTAAGGCTGTACCTAAACATTAGAGTCAATCAAAGTTGATTTGATTGAAGTGTGAACACTGCTCAAGAATCTCCAGTGGAATTATGACATGCTTGTAGCAAATTTAGCACACACGCACTGACACTAAGAACATGTTTTCACAAACACAACCATTGGAAAATTCGTGCTATGGCATGTTTGTCAAAATTAAATTCCAACAAACACACCAAGTTCCTAAAGTACAATTCCATACCTTAGCTGGTATTCCATGATACCTACAAGATTGTTATAGGTACAACTAGTGGTTGACCCATCTTTTGTACGGGATTTGCGCGGCGTTAAGAGGTATGACTTTGAAGCACTGCCATTTTGAATCAGGATGGAATTATAGGTACAATTTGATAAGCTCGTCACTGACAGCGGATGGTGTTAGAATACCCAGGTCTGTGAATAGCAATGTGATATATTGAGGAGGGGTGTAGTCCACTAGGGGATGGTATTTCCTTAGGTTCTCCTTCTTCAATATGCTTGAGGTAAACTGAAATCATAAAAAAAAACATTCACAAACGTAGGTACTTGTATCAAGAATCTTGGTTGGTAGTACGTCTACCTTGTAAGCGCTAGGCCGTGGGTTCGATTCCCGCCCGGGTTGGAATTTAATCCTGATGGGATAAGGTTTGTTCCCGGAAGTCGAATGTGAATGCTCAGAAGTTGAGTTAGATGAAGAAATAAAACATCTGAATAGTTGATAATTAATTTTTAAAAATGAGATTTTTTTATTTTGATTTTTTATCTTCCCATAGGTACTTTATGTGTTTGAAGACTTTGAAGCTCTCAAGTGAAGACCTAAAAAAGGTCATTGATCAAAATCTAGTATGGTTTGGATGATTAAATAATTGTCATTTTCCTTAACTTAAGGCTGTACCTAAACATTTGAGTCAATCAAAGTTGATTTGATTGAAGTGTGAACACTGCTTAAGAATCTCCAGTCGAATTATGACATGCTTGTAGCAAATTTAGCACACATAGGTACGCACTGACACTAAGAACATGTTTTCACAAACACAACCACTGGAAAATTTGTGCTGTGGCATGTTTGTCAAAATTAAATTCCAACAAACAGACCAAGTTCCTAAAGTACAATTCCATACCTTAGCTGGTATTCCATGATACCTACAAGATTGTTATAGGTACAACTAGTGGTTGACCCGTCCTTTGTACGGAATTTGCGCGGCGTTAAGAGGCATGACTGTGAAGCGCTGCCATTTTGAATCAGGATGGAATTATAGGTACAGTTTGATAAGCTCGTCACTGACAGCGGATGGTGTTAGAATACCCAGGTCTGTGAATAGCAATGTGATATATTGAGGAGGGGTGTAGTCTACTAGGGGATGGTATTTGCTTAGGTTCTCCTTCTTCAATATGCTTGAGGTAAACTGAAATCATAAAAAAAAACATTCACAAATGTAGGTACTTGTATCAAGAATCTTGGTTGGTAGTACGTCTAGCGCTAGGCCGTGGGTTCGATGCCCGCCCGGGTTGGAATTTAATCCTGATGGGATAAGGTTTGTTCCCAGAACGGCTGGCTTTCTCCTATCCTGTCTTCCTTTTCTCTTCGATTTCGGGACGATAAGACCTAGCAGTTACAGTTCCCTCTGTTAAACCTAAAAAAAAAGAAGATTTGACATAACAATAGAGCTCTAAAGGTTAGGTGGTAGAGAGCGCCTCCGGTGATAACCTTGTATGTACCTAGGCATGCATTTTTGAAATTTTTTCCATTTTTTGTTCAAAAATTTCCGAGAAGATAGGCACGATTTTTTTTCTACTTTTTTCTTTCTTCTGGAGTGTAATAGACTAATAAATAGAAAGTGTGATGTTCACACCAGATTTTATTATTATTATTTTTTACCTTAAATTCACATAACAATAGAGCTCTAAAGGTTAGGTGGTAGAGAGCGCCTCCGGTGATAACCTTGTATGTACCTAGGCATGCATTTTTGAAATTTCGACTTTTTTAATTTTTCCATTTTTTGTTCAAAATTTTCCGAGAAGGTAGGTACGATTTTTTTTCTTTCTTCTGGAGTGTAATAAATTAATAAATAGAAAGTGTGATGTTCACACCAAATTTTTATTTTTATTATTTTTTACCTTAAATTCGTTGGGCAGATCTCGTTGATTCAAAGGATACAGGCGCACAAATTTGAAACTCTCTGCCAGCACATAGAATGGTTTCTTCAGTTCTTTTGCACAGACTGCCATTGTGTAGCTTCCAATCTGTTGAGAAATGGGGGGAAAAACTATCTTAAAGCAAAGTTAAAGGTATTCATAAACAGAAAAAACATGTTAAAGCATAATAAAAAAAAAGTCTACATTCTTACCGTGCAATGGAAAAAAGAAAAAAAAAAAAAGAAGAAGGAATTTCAATTATGATAATGCTTGTCACAAATGACGAGTCGTTCCTCGCTTAATACACTACGCTAAATTTTATGACTTGACTTAAATTCAAAGCCCCAGCCTACAGATGCAGAGCCCCGTGCTAACCACTACACCCCTGTGGTATTTAACTGTGCAGTGACTTTTTCCTCCATCAAAATCAAGTTTTGCACGTGTGTATTAATTAGATCGGAAAATTTTTAGACCTGACTTCAATTGCAGTGCATTAGACATTCTTCTTCTTCTTCCTAGCCTTTTCCTACTCCAATAGGATCAGGGTTTCTTGTCAGTCCCTTCTAGGCAGCCCTATTGTGTACTTATTCTGCCCACCACAGAGTTTGTTCTTCATAATAATATTAATTTACCCTGGCTTATGGTTGGTGGTTAGTAAATAGTAAATATAAATAGATCAGTTGCGCTTACTTGGGTGATGTTTCAGAGTCATAGAGCAGGAAAAATGAGGACCAACGGAATTTTTCTTTTTCTTCTACGACTTCTAGATCCCGAGATAAATCGATAAAAAAAAAAAAATACCGGTAAATCGTGAACTTTGACGTCACGGCATACGCTCCCGTAGGCGATGCCGTCACATCAAATGTCCCGAGCAAAGCTCCTTTGCAGGCAACACATTAATGTGTTTGTGCGCATACGTTTCTGCGCATTTCTTTCTGCTCCTCCGCAAGCGTAAAAATGCCCAACACTCCCACGCTATCCTTGCTTAAGTTACCACTCCAATGCAAAACTGTAGAAACAATATCCTATCTCACCTTGTCCAAGCTCATCTCAACCCGGTACTTATAAACACACCCTGAACCTTGTTAGTTTGCTAAACAACTATTTACATAAATATATATTATGTTTAATGTGGAGAAATTCTTCCTTGACAGTTCAATTACCTCTATTACAATGATTTCATTAAAAGAGCTAAATCAGCTGAAAACAACCAACACACCCTGAACCTTGTTAGTTTGCTAAACAACTATTTACATAAATATATATTATGTTTAATGTGGAGAAATTCTTCCTTGACAGTTAAATTATCTCTCATTAAAAGAGCTATCAGCTATCTGCTGGAAACAACCAAAAAAGAAAAAAACATGGAGACGAACAGAATTCAGCCATCTGAAGACATTTTTTGTTACTTGGACTACACAGGTGCTGGGGTCTATTCTCAGAGTTAAATGAATCAAACCATTGAACAGCTCAAGGAAAATATATTTAGCCATCCTCATGGCAATAGTGTGTTGAGTGATTTCTGTGTATCCGAAATAGATCATGATAGGTACTGATGTTGAGGCAGGATTACATGATGCATGCATCATGCGGACCAATCATGTCACATGAGGCCGTGGTTATGAACAGGGCTGAGATAGGCCATTTTGAGATGTTCTTGGCAAGTGGAAAATGATGTGGTAACTTAACACAGAGCCTTCATGAGTAGGTGCTGGGGTCTATTCTCAGAGTTAAATGAATCAAACCATTGAACAGCTCAAGGAAAATATATTTAGCCATCCTCATGGCAATAGTTCCAAAATGTTGAGTGTTGTTGTGAGCACCACAGTACTCCCCCCAAGTGACAGTGTTAGTCACTCATTAAGCAGCGTGCGGTGGGGCAGGGTGGGAAGGGAGTGTTGTGTGGCAGGATCTCATCTGGACTTGAAGTGCCGAGTCCTTTGCAAGTGATCTGAACCCACAAGCAGAGGTGTGTTAACGTGCTGGGCCTGCTGGGTTGCACAAAGTGCAGAAGCAAGACACGGTCAAGTCCAGATGAGGGTTCTAAAATTGCCTAATTTCCATCACGTTGGGGTCACCAATTTAGCCAACACCTGAGAGCAGCCTAAGACGCGTTTTTGAGATTGGATAGAGCCAGCCTAATATTAACCTTGGAAGGTAGTACTAAATTGCAAACACTTGGGGAATCTTTATTCTAAACAGACAAAGTTTTCCCTATTCTGTCTTCCTTAAAAAAATTAAAAAAAAACATGCTTTTATTCATTCCAAGGATTTGGACAGAAACTCTCCTTGTTTCAATGGATTGTAGCAGAAACTCTGCCTGTTTCAAATGATTTTCAGCAAAAACTTTGCCTATCTCAAATGATTTTTGGGAAAACCTCTGCTTACCCGCTCTGAGAGCCATCTTCTGTGTCAGCCTTGGTCACAAATACTTGGAACCTCTTGTTACTTCTGTTGGCTTCCCGTATGGTTTCTAATATAACACGTGACATGGAATGAACAAGGATTTTCTGAAAATAATAATAAAAATTGACATTTTTTTTTTTGCCCATATTGACCTTCCGGATAATTTTCTTTAAATTTTTTGAATGGTGAGGTTATGTCCTTTTTCTTTATCAATTTCTTATCAAAATTGTCAGAAACTTGTCATTTTTTCGCACTGAGTGAGTGATAGGTAAGTATTTTTGGGTCTTTTTGGAACCCAGGCAAAAAATATAGTAGACAGTAACATTTCAATATTTCACAATAGAGATGTTTGGTTGTTAGACAGCTTTGAACAAATTTGAGGATCCCTATCTTCTAGAAATTTGACCAAGTGGGTCACCCTATTATGGATCGTGCTTAGGAGAGGTCTCCAGTTTGCTTGCTTTTGTGGTTACAATATTTCACAATAGAGATGTTTGGTTGTTAGACAGCTTTGAACAAATTTGAGGATCCCTATCTTCTAGAAATTTGACCAAGTGGGTCGCCCTATTATGGATCGTGCTTAGGAGAGGTCTTCAGTTTGCTTGCTTTTGTGGTTACCAGGACAGTATCACAAATCTACCTCCATAGGCTTGCTTTGTCCCAATAAAATGTCCCTTAGATCTTTAAAATGCTTGCCAAATCAAATCAAAAATGTACTAACCATTGAGGAATTGTGCTGAGACAATTCCTCAAAAGTGTCCCTATGGGCGCCTCCAGAGGCCAAATCAGGCCCAAAATCTTGATCTGTAAAGTAAAATATTTTCATTTATTTTTTCTCTCAAATCTACTAGGTACCTCTACTTGGATTTTTTATAATCTTGTGTTTGTTGAAAAATCCCAATAAAATGCCCCTTAGATCTTTAAAATGCTTGCCAAATCAAATCAAAAATGTACTTACCATTGAGGAATTGTGCTGAGACAATTCCTCAGAAGTGTCCCTATGGGCGCCTCCAGAGGCCAAATCAGGCCCAAAATATTGATCTGTAAAGTAAAATATTTTAATTTATTTTTTCTCTCAAATCTACTAGGTACTTACCTGGATTTTTTATAATCTTGTGTTTGTTGAAAATTTACCTATCAATTACCCACCTAATTTTGTTTTAATGTTTCAGTATGGCCCAACATTGAAAAATAACCCAAAGTCAACAGAACAACCATTCCTTTTCTACCATGGACTCAGGAACCACCACTGTCTCTTTGTGCTGAATATCAAGACTGAGTCATGTACTTAACAGGCTGTGGTTATGTATACCGGGTTGGGGAAGGCAAGGTTGGTAATAATATCCCAGGATTGTCCAACCTTTGTGCACCCGAGGGCCACAAGAGATCAAGGTTGGCGGGCCGCAAAGAAGAGACACATCCGAAAGATAGTTTTTTCATTGGTTTTTCAAATGCTTCATAGTCGAAAAAGCACTTTCGCCCATATTGATGAATTCTTCAGTCATAGAGTTCGCGGGCCGCATGCAGCCCGCGGGTTGGACAACCCTGCAATATCCTGTCTCACCTAGTCCGAGCTCATTTCAACCCGGCACATAACCACAACCCCAATCATATGTGATTGAGGCTGTGGTTATGTACCGGGTTGAGATAGGCCATTCCCGTCCTCTCTTGGCGTGTGGAAAATGATGTGGTACTTAACACGTACAGCTTTCACGAGCGTGTAAAGTTGGCGGGAAATTCGAAATTTTGATTTTTTTCCGCAACTTGTACAATCTGAATTCATTTTTTACTTTTTATCTCGAGTTTTCACGTTTATATTATACTTTTCATTTATATTAGATATTACAAACAAGCGAAATACAAAGCAAACAAAAGTAAAATAATATAAAATAAATTTTAAACATGGCCGCCGGGACAGAGGGTTAGAAAAAATACCCAACACTCCCACACTATCCTTGCTCAAGTTACCACTCCAATGCAAAACTGTAGAAACAATATTCTATCTCACCTCGTCCGAGCTCATCTCAACCCGGTACATAAACACAGCCTGGATCAGCTGTTTGGCAACTGTTGTCGAGGCGGGATAATTTCAATGTTTTGTTTTGATTTTTAGATTTCAAGTTTCTGAGATTTTTGAGTAAAGATAATAAGTTGAGTTTGTAGAGATTCTCTAATTTCGAGATAGAAACAATATCCTATCTCACCTCGTCCGAGCTCATCTCAACCCGGTACATAACCACAGCCTGGATCAGCTGTTTGGCAACTGTTGTCGAGGCGGGATAATTTCAATGTTTTGTTTTGATTTTTAGATTTTAAGTTTTTGAGATTTTTGAGTAAAGATAATATAAGTATAAGTTGAGTTTGTAGAGATTCTCTAATTTCGAGGTAACTGTTTTCTGGTAAAATGGGACCCAAGAAAGGCTCTGGCAAAAGTAGTAAAGATAAAGAAGAAGACTCAAGTGGCAAACAAAAGAAAGGAGGAACTGCTGTAAAGGTTCGGCATATTCTTTGTGAGAAGCAATCAAAAGTATTGGAAGCATTGGAGAAATTGAAATCAGGAGTTAAATTTCCTGAAGTAGCAAGTCAATACAGTGAAGACAAGGCACGGCAAGGGGGTGATCTAGGATGGATGGTTCGAGGATCAATGGTGGGCGAGTTTCAAGATGCTGCATTTAAGCTTCCCATATCAACTGTCAATAATCCTGTCTATACGGAGCCTCCTATCAAAACCAAATTTGGCTATCACATTATTATGGTTGAAGGCAAAAAGTAATGCCTGAGGGTGTGTTTGTGTACGGGGCTGAGATAGCCCATTCCCATCCTTTCTTGGCATGTGGAAAATGATGTGGTAACTTAACACAGCCTTCATGAGCATGTAAAGTTGGCAGGAAATTCAAAATTTTGATTTTTTTTTCCGATTTTTTCCTGTGTTCACAAAAAAGTGAAGCAGATTTTGATAGATCGCGCTAGTGTCGTTTTTTTTTGTAAACAAAAATTTCAAAAAACCAGAAAAGTGAAAAGCTGAAAAGTGTTCTTTTTTGAAAATTTTTGAACTTTTCTGTTCACAATCTCTCAGGAGTTAAATTTCCTGAAGTAGCAAGTCAATACAGTGAAGACAAGGCACGGCAAGGGGGTGATCTAGGATGGATGGTTCGAGGATCATTTTTTTTTTATTGTTTTATACCTATTGAATCTAGGGATTTCTACTGGCGAAAAATGAAAAATTGAGAAAATATTTTTTGTGGATACCTACTTCTTGGATAGGAGGGACGTATCAGTGATTTACAGTACAGGGAACTACAACTTTCACCAGTATGGAGGTTACCAAGACAAGTGAGTAAGAGCTAAATATGCCCTCCTAATAAAGGCCCTGAATAATACAGTTGCTCAGAGTGAACTGTACCTGGATCCGTTGTTGTTGCGAACGTCAATGACAATATTCAGTCACCCATCTTCCAGGTCCAGGAAGGTGGCTGCTGCCATGGGTTGGTCCAGAATGATGTCCAAAGATTGACACAACCCATCACAACGACGACAACAGTAACTGTAGATCTTTCTTGGAAATTGGTCCCGTTTGTGTTGCTTCAGAGCGAGTAGTGCACCTATATCCAAAACCTAAGGACAAGGAGCCATAAATGTGCCTGCAGGTCCCCTAAATGCTTGGAACCCCTTGTGCCACAATACTATTTCTAGTTTATTTCTCAAGTATTTACCAAAGTACCTACTAATTTCAAAATTTGACTCTTTCAGATTTTAAAGAAATTCTGCCCGAGGTAGAAGAAGCCATCAAGTCAGCCTTGTTTGTGACAATTGACGGAGAGTTCACAGGACTAAACAATGGCCCCAACACAACACCCTATGATACTCCAGCACAATATTACGACAAGATACGCCAAGGCTCCATGGACTTTCTTCTTATACAGTTCGGACTCTGTGCTTTCAAATATGACAACGGTGTGAAATTTAAAAATTAAAAAAAAAAAAAAAAAAAAAAAAAAAAAAAAAAATGGGTTCTAATAAGTTAGACTGAACCCAAAAAGTTGAACCTAAAAAAGTACCTACCTAAATTAATCAAAATTAGGCACATTGTTTGAAGGTTATTGTGGAAAAAAAAACTTGCAAATAGATAAACTAGCACCTAATAGAAAAAAAAAGTAGAAATACCTCATTGTTGTGAAGATAAAATTTAAACTGTGTTAGATACCCCTTGGGTTAGGTTAGACTTGGTTAGAGGATCTGATCTCATCTTTACTGTTTAAAGCCAGTAATAAAATTATGCCATTTTCTCTCTCTCTCTCTCTCTCTCTTCTCTCTCTCTCTCTCTCTTTCTCTCTCTCTTTCTCTCTCTCTCAATCCTCAGGTATTCCCTACCTTACAAAAAAGTCCTACGAAGAACAAGAGGCAAGACTGAAGCAAGTTCAGAAGCAACGAGTAGCTGACAATTCATCTCCGTCTAGAGGCAAAATAGTTATCCCAACAGAGCTTGCTGGAGTAGTACACGACACTTGGTAAGTGATAGAAAATCCATATGGCCCAACTCGAGGATCAATTCTCAAAAAAAAAGCAGGTAGGTATCACTACAAATGGTCTGTGTTGAAGCATACACATTCTGTGGTATGTATGTCCCTCATCAGATATGTAATACTTCGGACATACATGCTGGGTGAGAAGAGATAATTGTAGCTGACAATTCATCTCCGTCTAGAGGCAAAATAGTTATCCCAACAGAGCTTGCTGGAGTAGTACACGACACTTGGTAAGTGATAGGAAATCCATATGGCCCCAGTCTAGGATCAATTCTCATAAAAAAAAAGTAGGTAGGTATCTCTACAAATGGTCTGTGTTGATTTGTTGAAGCATACACATTCTGTGGTATGTATGTCCCTCATCAGATGGGTGAGAAGAGACAAAATCCGCCCCGCCCTGGGAATCGAACCCACGGTCTAGCACTTACAAGGCAGACGAGCTACCACCCAAGTTAACTAGGCTGGCAGACATGTATTTTTTTTCCAAGTTTGTTTGTTAATTTTTATGGGTGTTTCACTGCCTGTTTTATTTCAAACCAATGAAACATGTGCTACATTGGCTTAATTAGAAGAATAAAGAGTGAATTATGATGAGTGTATAGGAACTACGAACCACCCTTCTTCTTCTTCTTCCTAACCTTCTCCTACTTAAATAGGGTTGGTGTAATTGAATAGGGTCAGAGTTGTTGTTGTTATCTAATGCTTGAGATTGACTATTATGTCATTCTTCTCCTTGCATCCCAATATTTTGATACTAGGGTCAGAGTAAAATGGAAACTAGGAACCACTTGATTGAAATAAGTCAATTTTACTTACTGATCCATCTACAATGAAAGGGGCCGCTAGTTTGGCTACCTTGCCTCGAGCCAGTGTCAGTTTCTTGAGGAACACTTGCCCCCGGTGCACCATGGTACTTTTGCATTCAAAAAACGTCTGGAAAAATAAATAAAAATAGAAAGTAAAAAGTTAAGTTCAAAGTAATTTTGAGCCAGACCAAAAAAAATCGGTAATTTTATCCAATGTAACAGAAGCTTAAAGTGGCCAAAAGACAATCACATTCAATAGCAGATCACACAATATTTTTCGGCGTGTATGACCTGGTATTCCAGAGTTAAAGCGCCTCAAAGGAAAAAAAAAAAACAATATTTTTTTGTAGGGATTTTTTTTTTGCATGTTCTTCTACATCCATGCCTATCTGGAAAAGTTGTTTTTTAGAACTTTTCTTTTCCAGCTAGGTTTCAAATTCAGCACTCATAGGTTGAGAGTTATATGAGCATTAATTTCAACACCTTAACCACTCAGCCAACTCTTAAACAAGTAATTCGGCTCTCTTGTATCCTTTCTTCTTCATCTCTTCGATTTCGGGACGATAAGACCTTGGCAGTTACAGTTCCCTCTATCAAAGCTCTTAAGAAAGAAAAGAAAAGACAGGGCTAGGCTTGGTTTTGAAGATTAGAGCGATAGAAATCGATCGTTTTCCTATAGTTTCCCCCAGCCTAGCCCTACCCCTGTGTATAACCACCTTTTTTTCTCCCGTCAGGTCAATCCAAAAAGGACTTTGAACAGGAGCGCTCGCAGCGGGAGTTAGATGAACTAGAAGATGCCGTCGGGTTTTCCACAGTGATCTCTCTACTCACCAAATATAGCACTCCACTAGTGGGGCACAACATGCTGCTAGATCTGTGTCATATAGTGAATCGGTTCTGTTTTGAACTGCCCGAAGATTATGTGTCTTTCAAGTCAGCCCTTCATTGTATTTTTCCTCAGTAAGTACCCTTTTTACTTTCCTTATTTTGAGTTTTACCTTTTTTCCTTGACATTTTTTGAGGGCTTTTGTCACAATATGTTGCTAGTTCTATGTCATATAGTGAATCGGTTCTGTTTTGAACTGCCTGAAGATTATTTGTCTTTCAAGTCAGCCTTACATTGTATTTTTCCTCAGTAAGTACCCTTTTTACTTTCGTTATTTTGAGTTGGAGCTTTTTTCCTTGACATTTATTGAGGGCTTTTGTCACAATATGTTGCTAGATCTATGCCATATAGTGAATCGGTTCTGCTTTGAACTGCCTGAAGATTATGTGTCTTTCAAGTCAGCCTTACATTGTATTTTTCCTCAGTAAGTGAACTTTGTACTTTCCTTATTTTGAGTTGTTGCTTTTTTCGTAACATTTTTGAGTTGTACCTTTTTTTACTTTTTTACTGTCATTTTTTGAGTTGTGACTTTTTGTCACAATATGCTCCTAGTCCTCGACCTATGCCGTATAGTGAATTGGTTCTGTTTTGAACTGCCTGAAGATTATGTGTCTTTCAAGTCAGCTCTCCATTGTATTTTCCTCAGTACGAGAACTTTTTACTTTTTTCTTTGCTTTTTTTTGGTGTCATTTTTTGAGTTGTGACTTTTTGTCATAACAAGCTCTTACAGCCTAATCCTATGCAATACTTTCCACCAGTTCTCTTTGAGGGCGTTCTCTACCACCTAACCCTTAGAGTTATATTATTATGAGGTCGAATTCTCAACTAGGTAAAAAGGGACAAAATTACATGCCTCTGTTGGGGTCGAACCCTCGCCCTCCTGCTTTTCTTGTTCACAGTCCAGTAAAATTTTACACCAATCTCGTTTCATTTGCAGGATATTCGATACGAAGCTGATGTGTTCTCAGGCCCCCCTGAAGGAGCTGATTACTAACAGCGCCCTCGGACCTCTGCTAGATACTGTACAGAAAGAACCGTTCACACTTGTAACTTGTGGTGAGTTGAAAATCTTAGACTGGGAATTGAACTCAAGACCTCTGGAGTGCAAGCTTAGTGTGACAGCCATTTGTCCATAGAATTTGCTAGAAATGTTATAAACACTCAAGAAGTTGAGTGAGGAGCAGAACTAAGAAAATGACCTACAGAGGCTTTCCAAAGGTGCGATGAAGCCCGAAATTTGAAATACAAATGAGGAGCTGGGTGCAAAAGGGCAATACATGAAAATCATCAAACTGAGATATTTAACTTTAAAGTTTTCAGTTTTTCATCTAAATACTTGAAAAGTATGTTTACAAAAAACGCTGTAACTCATCGAAAAAAGTTATCACTGCAGTTCAAACGCTGGAAGATAGAGCGCACCTTTCAAAAAAACCGTTTTACGGAAAAAGGGCAAAAAATCCACATTTCCCTTTTTGCACCCAGCTCCTCAAATGTCCTTTTATTTGTTCAACATGTTTGCCAAATTTAATTAAAATTTGTTTGCGAACTATAGTAGTAAATCAAACTTTCTTTACATGGCGGGGCGGAGCGACACTAATGACATAAACAAACTAGGTTCCTTAAGTACTTAGGTTCTTAAGGAACTAGGTTCCTTCCTTAAGTTCCTCAGGGGGCACGGTTAGTCCAGTGGTAACGCGCTTGCTTGCCATGCAGAAGGTCCCGGGTTGCCATGCAGAAAGTTTTTCTTCGTTCTTATGAATTTTGACATTTCTGTCTATTTGTCTGTTACACTGATAGACCCTGTTTTTTGTCACTTTTTCACGAGAATTGACTCGACTGATTTTGATAGATTTTTTGTGGCTGTTAAGTAGTCTGACTGCAAACTGGTCCCGGGTCTGTGTCTGGTCCCGGGTTCGAATCTCACCATCGACACAATAAATTTACCCACTGTTGTTATTTCTCCTTCTTCTTCTTCTCCTCTCATGTTCAGATGGGGTTAGGGTTTGTCTGTAACTCATCGAAAAAAGTTATCACTGCAGTTCAAACGCTGGAAGATAGAGCGCACCTTTCAAAAAAACCGTTTTACGGAAAAAGGGCAAAAAATCCACATTTCCCTTTTTGCACCCAGCTCCTCAAATGTCCTTTTATTTGTTCAACATGTTTGCCAAATTTAATTAAAATTTGTTTGCGAACTATAATAGTAAATCAAACTTTCTTTACATGGCGGGGCGGAGCGCCACTAATGACATAAACAAACTAGGTTCCCTAAGTACTTACTGGAATAATCTTCGTGCTAAAACTATCCCCATTTCTTTGATTTCAGAGCCCGAGATGGCAGATCGGGGTTACTCCACAACCAATGAGAAATCACATGAAGCCGGTTACGACGCTTATATTACAGGTAAATAAAACTATCCAGGCTGAACTTTCCTAAGAGACATCATTTATTTCTTTAAAGAGATCTAACGTAACTGTGTAATAGATCAGTTGCGCTTACTTGGGTGATGTTTCGAAGTCATAGAGCAGGAAAAATGAGGACCAACGGAATTTTTCTTTTCCTTCTGCGACTTCTAGATACCGAAATAAATCGATTTAAAAAATACCGGTAAATCGTGAAGTTTGACGTTACGACATACGCTCCCGTAGGCGATGACGTCATAATTCATGACTCCCGCTTCGTTTGTTTGTGCGCAAGCGTTTCTGCGCATTTTGACGTGAAATCTGACGTCACAACTCTTCGAACTTTTTCATTAGAACGGCAATTAAAAATTGAATAATACCGGTAAATCGTAAAGTTTGACGTCACGGCATATGCTCCCGTAGGCGATGACGTCATAATTCATGACTCCCGCTTCGTTTGTTTGTTTGTGCGCAAGCGTTTCTGCGCATTTTAACGTGAAATCTGACGTCACAACTCTTTGAACTTTTTCATTAGAACGGAAAATGAAAATTGAATTTTTGACTATTTCAAGTTACTTTTTCGGAGTTTTGACCTCAGATTCGGATTTTTCACTACTTTTTACGTAGGAATCGACCATTTATTAATA
>NW_007379254.1:27618-65518 GCF_000475195.1 Diaphorina citri | reverse complement strand
GGCGACGTACTCGGGTAGGTAGCGGATACTGCCCCGGATGGACCCCTCGATGTAACCTATGCGGTTGTCTTCCACCCCCAGGGGTCGGGGTTGTCGACCTGCAATGGCGAAACGTACATGGGTTTAATCGTTTGGCTATCTCATTATCATTATTATTATTATTTTATTTAGCTACATATTTACATTCATTAGAGTTATATTATAAGAACAAGATCCATTCACTCATTCATATTTCACACACTGATCGCTCTATCTCGAGAACCACAACACCTAGAAAGCTGAACTCACTCTACCAGACGACCTGGGCGTGAGTGGCTAGCATAACATACACGATTTTTTTTTTTTTCAAACTTCTCAAACAATGGTGTTCATTGACCAGTCGTGAAATCCAGGACTGCCAACTGATAAACCTCACACACACTCGTCAGGTCACCCCTTTCCATATTTAATATCATAGAGAAAGCCAGAAACAGATTATGAGAGTACAATGCTCCAGACTTCCAGAGTTTCACTTTATAATCCCCCGTTGATCCCCGGAAAACAATTTAATGAAAATTTTCGGCGGAGGAAGCCAGCCGCAATGGAGCTCAGTGGTGTAGTTGCGAATTTGCTGAGGAAGCTCGAGTTGCGAGAACAACTGTGGAAGGAGCAGATTCTAAATGGTTCTCACCATCACATTAATTTCACCCAGCTCAAAATCCCTGGATTTTTTTTTTTTTTTTTTTTTTTCAAACTCCTCATACAATGGTGTTCATTGACCAGTCGTGAAATCCAGGACTGCCAACTGATAAGCGTCACTTCACACTCGTCACCCCTTTCCATATTTAAATATCATAGAGAAAGCCAGAAACAGATTATGAGAGTACAATGTACAATGCTCCAGACTTCCAGAGTTTCACTTTATAATCCCCCGTTGATCCCCGGAAAACAATTTAATGAAAATTTTCGGCGGAGGAAGCCAGCCGCAATGCAGATCAGTGGTGTAGTTGCGAATTTGCTGAGGAAGCTCGAGTTGCGAGATTAACTGTGGAAGGAGCAGATTCTAAATGGTTCTCACCATCACAATAATTTCACCCAGCTCGAGTAGGTCCGGGAAAAACCAGCAGTACACGATTGTCCAGATGGCCACCCAAACTATTATCAACTTCAGTTATCTCTTGCAGATCAGTGGTGTAGTTGCGAATTTGCTGAGGAAGCTCGAGTTGCGAGATTAACTGTGGAAGGAGCAGATTCTAAATGGTTCTCACATTAATTTCACCCAGCCTGAGTAGGTCCGGGAAAAACCAGCAGTACACGATTGTCCAGATGGCCACCCATACTATTATCAACTTCAGTTATCTCTTGGGGACTGGTGCATTCAACTTTGGTACCTACTATGGCCGTTCACTGACTGCTTTGAACCAACCTTTGATTTGAATCAATTTGATTCCATACCGTTGTTACCGTTGACATTTTGATGTTTACTATTCAAACAACAACAGTTTGACGAAAGAAATACCTAAAGATGGGCGCTTTTTAACACGAATGGAGCCATGGGAACTCAAAGTAACTTCGCACGAGATTTTTGACTGAACCAATGACCAAATCAAAGCGAAGCTGTTTGGGTAAAATTATATTTAACTATACAAAAGTCAAGGTAGGTACATAGGTAGGAGGTAGGTGTACCAACAGTCCACACAAAGAACCAATGACCAAATCAAAGCGAAGCTGTTTGGGTAAGATTATATTTAACTATACAAAAGTCAAGGGTCGGAAAAAATTGCGAATCAATTTCAACTTCCAACAGATTAACTGAAATCCTAAAAATATTTAATGTGGTCCAATCTAACCCGGGTCCTTTTGAACCCAGCACCTCCGGGTTGAGAGTCAGTTCTCTTGAACGAGGCAGTGTGTCCACGCATGGTCGACGGCCGTCGATCGACAAGGTGAATCTATGTTGTCAAAGCAGTCACGGTTTCTCGAACGACAACGATCATGTGTGGACACAGCATAAGAGGTCGGAATTTCGTTTTCACTTTTCAAAACCTTTTTCGGACACATTCCCAGGGTTTTCGTAGAAAAAAGTTCAAACTCGGTTGTCCGGGGTGATAAAAACGAAACAACCTTCAACGGAATATTCTTGATATCTTGATTTAGATCGGACTGATTAGGATTCACTGACTGCTTTGAATTGAAGTAATGGTCGGAAAAAATTGCGAATCAATTTCAACTTCCAACAGATTAACTGAAATCCTAAAAATTTTAATGTGGTCCAATCTAACCCGGGTTTACCAGTATTTTATTCTGCGGCACTGATTCGCACCCCCTCAAGAGCTTTACACCTACGCTACCGGATTTACGTTTAATCCCCCACCGGTTTATGTGAGCTGCATTTTCATTGTTTTCAGCAACAATAGGACTCGAAAACTTTGCTATAACCTCGTAGAAGTAGGTACGCATGATATGATTATTGTAGACGCACTTTGGAAATCCTCGGAACAAACTTTATAGAAATACATCCGTTTAATCGGAGCCCCTTTTTTGTTTTTTGGAATATGAGAGGCAGTCCTTCAATTTCTAATGGCTGGATCGGTAAACGAACACAGTGCTCACCGAATAACAGCGTTTCTTGACAATGTTTGATGCTAAACCACGTAATTTCAGGGGTTTTCCCCTAAAACTTTGCGGGTCAATTCGGTCTACAGTTCACAGAAATACTAGTACTACAGACTACACATAAGAGTTGTACTACACATGAACCTGATCGGTAAACGAACACTGTGCTCACCGAATAACAGCGTTTCTTGACAATGTTTGATGCTAAAACACGTAATTTCAGGGGTTTTCCCCAAAAACTTTGCGGGTCAACTCGGTCTACAGTTCACAGAAATACTAGTAGGTACTACAGACTACACATAAGAGTTGTACTACACATGAACCCACCATTCTCTCGATTTGACCTCTCCTATGAATCATATAAGTAGAGATAAGAAGCGTTTCAAATCAGACTGAATAATTTCGTTACAAATGTTGTCCATTTGTAGAATTACAAATCTCCTGGTGATTTGTAATAGCATTAGTTTTTATGTTCAGCAGAATTCGCATGCTGTCATGATCAATGCTGATAACATGAGAGAGAGAGAGGGGGGGAGAAAGAGAGAGAGAGAGGGAGCTTTGGTAGAGCTAGAGACTTGAAATTTGGCATGCAGATGACAAATGTGACAAGGATGCGACACGAAACTTTTGGTCAAAAAAAAAAAAAAAAAAAAAAAAAAATCCCAGTGTCAAAAAAAAGACCTTAGACCGACAACATTATTCATCCTTTTGGATTGCCATATTGTAATGGTCCTTAGAAGAGGAAGAGAGGCAGACCAAAACTAAGAAGAACTTCTCACTAGTTTTGATCTGCCCCTCTTCCGCTTGAAACCCTAGAGAAGGTTGAGAAAGACTGGAGAGAGAAATAATGGAGAAGGGAGGAGGCATTGGATAGGAGGGTATTATTTCGAGTATTTTGTACCACCATTGTCAGAGCTAAATCGATAACCTTTCTTTTTTTTCATTCAAACTAAAATTTACTCATTTCTTTGTGAATTGTAACTGATAGGTACTACGGCTTTTTACTATTTCATTGAGATAAAAGAATGTAAAAAGGGTGGTTTTCCTCAATGACCACCCGGATTTTACTCGGTTTGATTCAAGAAATTTTCAAATTTCAATCCTAAAAAATCCATAGTTTTTCTATGATAGGAAATGGTTCGATTTCTGTGTAATTTATGACCGGACCAAGGACCACCAGTCGGATATATACAGTGTGAAAATGTTAGAAATATGAGACTGTAGAAATGTACAAACTAAAATTATGAGACTCTACTAGGCTACCAAAATCCAACTTCAACTAAACAAACTGGCCAGATGTTGGTACTGCCTGCCATGAACAAGGACTGCTGTCGTGCTGTTGGCAAATGATGCGCTGATTCAAGTTGCGGAGTCTTGTCAAAGATTAAAGCGGACATGGAAAACAAACAAACACTGAACAAAACTGAAATTTGTAGCTCAAATTCGGAATTTTGTGAAACAGTTTTCGCTGAACTGTTACGTCAGGATTCAAAAAGTGTATCTAGGTTCCTATATTTGACAACTACATCATCAGAAATGTGTGAGCCTCCTGTACCTTCAACACGGGGTGTTAATGAACTGGAAAATAGGTTCCAGTTTCTTTTCAAAACCACCTGGAGAACTTGGTTCAATAGTTTCTGTCCGGGAGGTCATTTGGGATGATTGTTCCGGGGTTATTTATGTTTTCCGCAAACGCGATTGTTGTATTTGGTGCCAATTGTTGAGTTCTGAACCCTCGATTGTTGCGTTCTGAAGCCCCATTGTGAACTGGACTGCACAGAACTCAGACGTGAATCTATTATTCATATTGTGGAACTAATGGTATTGGTTGAGATTGAGACCTATGCAGACAATTCACTGGAGTACAAAGTGTTACATTATGTAATAGAAATATTATGGCCTACCTCGATGAATTTCACATCACGTGTTGTTAGTGATTCTTCTTCTTCCTCCACCACCACCTCCTCCTCCTCCTCTTCTTCTTCTTCTTCTTCTTCTTCTTCTTCTTCTTCTTCTTCTTCTTCTTCAGCCCGTGGTCACTCAGACTGTCTGAAAGACATCTATCAGACGGTCTGAACTTGAGTGACGGGAATTTGTATGATTTCAGAGTGTTGAAGCGATGCCGATAGATAGAGAATCAAACGCATTGGATCTTTCAAATCAAATTGAAACATCTCAGGAAAGGTGTCTGGGTTTTCAAGATGAAAAATCGGCCTCATTTGTCAGACTAAATTAAATATTTATTCTCAAAAACATCCCGGCCGGTACCTTCAACACGGGGTGTTAATGAACTGGAAAATAGGTTCCAGTTTCTTTTCAAAATCACCTGGAGAACTTGGTTCAATTGTTTGTACCCGGGAGGTCATTTGGGATGATTGTTCCGGGGGTTATTTATGTTTTCCGCAAACGCGATTGTTGTATTTGGTGCCAATTGTTGAGTTCTGAACCCTCGATTGTTGCGTCGCCTCCTGTACCTTCAACACGGGGTGTTAATGAACTGGAAAATAGGTTCCAGTTTCTTTTCAAAATCACCTGGAGAACTTGGTTCAATAGTTTCTGCCCGGGAGGTCATTTGGGATGATTGTTCCGGGGTTATTTATGTTTTCCGCAAATGCGATTGTTGTATTTGGTGGCAATTGTTGAGTTCTGAACCCTCGATTGTTGCGTTCTAAAGCCCTATTGTAAACTGGACTGCACAGAACTCAGACGTGAATCTATTATTCATATTGTGGAACTATAAGCCCTATTGTAAACTGGACTGCACAGAACTCAGACGTGAATCTATTATTCATATTGTGGAACTATTGGTATTGGTTGAGATTGAGAACTATGCAGACATTTCACTGGAGTACAAAGTGTTACATTATGTAATAATAGAAATATTATGGCCTACCTCGATGAATTTCACACCACGTGTTGTTCGCAAAACCTTCATCTTAACTCTTCTTTTCGACCATTTGGTATTAACAGTTGAAACCTAATGGAATGAGAGGAAGGGCAGGACTCGTGACAACAGTTTGATTCTAAACAATTTCAATTTTTCTACAAAATTGTTTCAAAAAAGTTTTGCGTGAACAAAATTATGTATATCAATTAAGAGATAGACGTCTTAACTTATACATATGAGTTGAAGCGATGCCGATAGATCGAGAATCAAACGCATTGGATCTTTCAATCTGTTTCTTTCAAATCAAATTGAAACATCTCAGGAAAGGTGTCTGGGTCTTCAAGACGAAAAGAGAGTGAAAAATCGACCTCATTTGTCAGAGTAAATTAAATATTTATTCCCAAAGACATATCCCGGCCGCTCTGGACCCAATGTTTACCTCAAAACCAGTCTATACACAGTCTATAACTCTATAGACACGGTCTCGCCACCTTAGGAAGACAAAGACAAATTTTCTCTGACAGGCTCAAATATTTCACTTGGGAGACCTCTGGGTCCTAGGTTCACGACCCTACACTCTCTACTCCTTACTTTTTACTCCACACCCAGAAAATACCTCGTATTACCTGTCCTGGAAAAAAATGTACCTCGGCACCACTGTGCATTACTTCAACGCACATTCTTTTCCATCCATGTCACATGTCATGGTCGACGCGACGGCCATCGATCGATGTCGATGGACGAGGTGAATCTATGTTGTTGAGACAGTGTGGACGGCTCAGTCGACATCCATCGACTATGTGTGAACACAACATAAGAGGTTGGAATTTCGTTTTCACTTTTCAAAACCTTTTTCGGAGCGCACATTCCCAGGGTTTTCGTAGAAAAAAAGTTCAAACTCGGTTGTCCGGGGTGATAAAAACGAAACAACCTTCAGCGGAATAATCTTGATATCTTGATTTAGATCGGACTGATTAGGTTTCTCGAGTCTAGGTCTAATGAGTTAATTAAGTTTGAAGAGGGTTCTCCAACCTGTTGTCTTTCTCTCGTCAAGTTGATATCCTCCTGTCCAAATTATTAGGGTTTTGTACTCAATATACAGGGTGGGGTTGCAAGCAAAATACATTACATTTAGCAGGTGTTTTTTCCTTGGTAGTTATGTCATATCCACTAACAATAATAATTTAAACAGAAGTAGTGTCTTAGATAGGTACTTCGATTGTTGGTTGTTTTGGCATCTCCACTAAGAATAATAATATCCAATGGTTTAGTACAGGCGCTACCACGCCACCTAGTGGTTGAACTAATTCCCGCATTTTCCTTTAAAAGAGGAGAATTGAGCTCTGGAAGAGAGGAAATCGTCCATTTCTGAAAGCAAAATACACCTTTACTAAGAACGTTGAAATTCCTCTATTTTTATAGATACGCTCCAACTGTCTTCCTTCTCTCTTCGATTTCGGGACGATAAGACCATAGCAGTTAAAGTTCCCTCTGTCAAACCTCTTAAAAAAAAAAAAAATGTTGAGACTAGCAACCCTCTCTACTTATAGCTTATAGGTAGGTACATACTCCTAGTGTTTCTTTTTGTTCATTTTCCCCAAGTCCACCCTGTAAACGTATTAATTTTTGAATATTTCGATGAGTGGCGGTAATAATAAATACATTAAATTAAAACGAACAACCTACCTATCTGCTCTGAATTTTACGACCCAAGTAGTGATGATACCACCAGAGTTGTCCTCAACTATGTTGGAAGGATTAACCGAAAGAATGAAGATCAGAAGGATTTGTGGTGGGTTTTAAGGTCAGGAAAAAAAAAAGCAGAGGCTATCGAACTCTGTACTCTCCATCACCCATTTATTTATCTTGAGTTGTCCTCAACTATGTTGGAAGGATTAACCGAAAGAATGAAGATCAGAAGGATTTGTGGTGGGTTTTAAGGTCAGGAAAAAAAAAGCAGAGGCTATCGAACTCTGTACTCTCCATCACCCATTTATTTATCTTGTTTATTTTTAATTAATAGTAGGTATAAAATTATCCAATCTTTAATTTCCCAATCGATTTCACTCTCTATCGTTCAATTCCGAATAGTTCGGTGCCGATAAACTTTGAAATGTTAAATAGAAATTTGGTTTTCGGTCCACTCTTCTTTCTAGATGTTTGTGTAGATTTTTAGGTAGGTACCTACCTAATGTATCTACGTATACCCATTTTCTGACGTACCTACGCGTATAAATACTTGGGCTTTGAAATAGAGTAGTTTTGTCATCTCCACTGAATTTCCTAAAGTACGAGAAGTTTTGCCATCTCCACCAAATTTACTAAAGTAGTGTTGGCATCTCCACCAAACCTGAAGGAATTTGACTGGTAGGTATAATAGTTTCTCCTCACTTTTTAAGTAGATACCCATTAAGATCCTTATTCTGCAAAACATTAACAAGTGCAAGTCGCAGGCTTTTGACCTTAGCGAAGACTCAAATTCCATCTATAGAGTTCAAGATTTGTCAAATGAAAACAAACAAATAAATATCGCCATCATGAAGGAAAAGAAAATAAAACACGAAACTTTTTGGATTGGAAATGGGAAATATCATAATTTTTCAATTAATTACACCACAGTCTAGACAGGAGAAAAATAAATACTGCCATAAAAAATAGATTTCTTGTTTTTTGTTTTCATTTCTTGCTGACATTCTAGACAATAAATGTGATGTGGAAAAAAAGCAAAAACTTGACAATATTACAACAAAATTGTCGACCACAAAACATCAGAAAATACAGGGGGGTAAGATATCGCAATCAGATTGATGTCCAGAATTTTGGATTGGAAATGGGAAATATCATAATTTTTCAATTAATTACACCACAGTCTAGACAGGAGAAAAATAAATACTGCCATAAAAAAATAGATTTCTTGTTTTTTGTTTTCATTTCTTGCTGACATTCTAGACAATAAATGTGATGTGGAAAAAAGCAAAAACTTGACAATATTACAACAAAATTGTCGACCACAAAACATCAGAAAATACAGGGGGGTAAGATACTAAGATATCGCAATCAGATTGATGTCCAGAATTTCTTCAACCAATCAGGCTCACTCAAACCGCGGTAAAAGTTTTGGTGCCTAACGAAGATGATAATTTCAATAGGGATACCCATTACCCAATGAAAAGGGCTTTCTTGAAACTTGAAAATTCAAGTGGTTACTGCCTGCTACTCACGCACAGTCTGTTAGACCGTCGGAGCGGTAAAAGTTTTGGTGCCTAACGAAGATGATAATTTCAATAGGGATACCCATTACCCAATGAAAAGGGCTTTCTTGAAACTTGAAAGTTCAAGTGGTTACTGCCTCCTACTCACGCACAGTCTGTCAGACCGTCGGCAAGTGTGTGGTGTCAGATCTAGACAATCTGAGAGATAATTGCCAGCATCAGAAGATTCCAAATTTCGGAGCACTTGAATCTACTCACCAAAAGGTCCAAAAGTAGCAGAAATGACAGAAATCGGAAAAAAGAATTCTGACCCACACGTACATGCGTATCCAACGTAGCTATTTTTTATAAGCTAAATTTCCTTTAGGTTAGGGTATAGCTCTTATTTTTTTTTCCTTCTCCATGCATCTTCCTTTCTTTCGTGTTGAGAAATAGAGACGTCAAATGCCTCCTTCACTGTGTCCTAACTATCCTAGGTTCAGAAGAAATCCTTTGCACAGGAGAACAATACCGGAGAAGATAAATAAAGTCAACATTGAACACATAAAGTGACATAATAGCAGTTACTTCCTTTCTTGGAGTATGCACAGCAGTTACCTGGTTGACAGTTGACAGGGTGGTTCAGGTAATGTTCAGAAAATAACAAACTATCCCTTGGTTGTCTGTATTTACGAGTTAATTGAGTAACACTTTTTCATGTATGATAGAGGGAACAATAAGTCCTGAGATCTTATCGTTTCGAAAGCGAAGAGAGCAGGAAGACATGGTAAAGCTAGCCGTTCTGAGAACGAACCTTATCTGTTTAGGATAAAATTCGCCCCGGGTGGAAATCGTACCCACGACCTAGCGCTTACAAGGCAGATATGTAGGTTACCCTCCAAGTTAACTAGGATGGTGTCTACTGGCTACAGTGTTTCCTTAAACCCCCGGTATAACTATAGATACTATGTATGACATTAGAGATTAGATATTGCGAAGTTCCTAAGCTGTCGATTCAACTGACCGTTACCAAGACATCTTCATTGATTCAATCATCTCTATATTATATCCTATCGGATCTTGTGACAGTCATGTTGGGTGGCCATTGGTCAAAACCAATTGGGAGGAAGTCGATGGACAATTAGATTATTGGACAGCAAAGGAGACAATATGCTTTTTTCTGGATCCGCTGAAGGCTTGTGGATGAGGGTGTTTATGGCAATATTAATAACTGCTTGAACATATGAGGCAGTACCACGCCCCCCAGTTTGAGAACCTCTGATTTAGACAGAGAGAGAGAGAGAGAGAGAGAGAGAGAGGTAGAGAGAGTGAGAGAGAGAGAGAAAAAGGAAGAGATTTTTCCAACGTAATAATTCCAAAAGAAAATCGTGGGTGTTGTGAGGACGACGAGGTGTTATTTGAGGTGAGAAAAAGAAAGAGGAGGAAGAAGAGTAGAAAACGGAGGAGGAGAAAAAGACGAAGAAGAAGAAAAAGGAGGAGGCGGAGGAGGAGAAATAGGAGGAGAAGAAGAAGAAGAAGAAGAGCAATGACGAAATTATTTCAATAAGGAATTTGATAAGCTTGTGGCGACAGCACGTTACCCTCCTAATGGATTACTAAAGATAAGCAAGCCAGCCTAGTTAGCTTAGTTGGTAGTGCTTCTGCCTTGTAAGCGCTAGGGCGCGGGTTCGATTCCCGCCCGGTTCGTTCTCGGAACGGCTGGCTTTCTCCTATCCTGTCTTCCTTCTCTCTTCGATGTCGGGACGATAAGACCATAACAGTTACAGTTCCCTCTGTCAAACCTCTTAAAAAAAAAAAAAAAAAAAAAAAAAAAAAAGATAAGCAACACTGTACGGTTGGTGTCCGGATAGATGAATACTGAATACTCTGCATTAATCAGTACCTACCTACCTGAGTTTTATGAGGAACTTTTTCTAAGCACTTTGACTTTAAGGACAGAGGTCGTTCGCGACAGATTTTTGATGGATTTCGCAAAAACCCAACATTTAATATTTTAGTTTAACGTGTATGTCTTTCAACACGCGTGTATAAAATTAGATCAACGACCAAACATTGGAATCTGTCATGTCAAAGGCAGATGATTATACCTATTCATACAAATATCAATAAAATTTATCTTTCTAAAAGGTCAATTGCTCATAGAAAAGTACATAATTATGTAAATCTAGATTGTTCAGCTCATTTCGCTAAGGTTCTAGAGAAGCAATCATGTTTTTTTAAAAATAGTAAATTTTTACCAAAAGGTCCAAAAGTAGCAGAAATGACAGAAATCGGAAAAAAGAATTCTGACCCACACGTACATGCGTATCCAACGTAGCTATCTTTTTATAAATTTCCTTTAGGTTAGGGTATAGCTCTTATTTTTTTTTCTTCTCCATGCATCTTCCTTTCTTTCGTGTTGAGAAATAGAGACGTCAAATGCCTCCTTCACTGTGTCCTAACTGTCCTAGGTTCAAAAGGAACAATACAGGTGCCATAAAAAAATAGATTTCTTGTTTTTTGTTTTCATTTCTTGCTGACATTCTAGACAATAAATGTGATGTGGAAAAAAAGCAAAAAACTTGACAATATTACAACAAAATTGTCGACCACAAACCATCAGAAAATACAGGGGGGTAAGATGTCGCAATCAGATTGATGTCCAGAATTTCTTCAACCAACCTGGCTCACTCAAACCGCGGTAAAAGTTTTGGTGCCTAACGAAGATGATAATTCCAATAGGGATACCCAATGAAAAGGGCTTTCTTGAAACTTGAAAGTTCAAGTGGTTACTGCCTCCTACTCACGCACAGTCTGCCAGACCGTCGGAAAGTGTGTGGTGTCAGACAATCTGAGAGATAATTGCCAGCATCAGAAGATTCTAAATTTCGGAGCACTTGAATCTATGACACCCTGAATACACACCAAGAACGATAATATGTTTATTGGCAAGAGCTTTTATGACGGGTTTTAATATGCTTTTTTCTGGATCCGCTGAAGGCTTGTGGATGAGGGTGTTTATGGCAATATTAATAACTGCTTGAACATATGAGGCAGTACTGAGTAATAATGGTATAATATTAGACTCTAATATGGTTGCAGGGAGTGATTTACTTAATTTTATTGTCATTTCATTTACAAATTACCAGATATTGTGGGTGAAACTCGAACGAATAGATCTAGATAAGTAGATAATAAAAGTTCGAGCTATTTTTATGGAGGAAAAAAAAACATGTTATGCTCCTTTCTTGGAGTATGCACAGCAGTTACCTGGTTGACAGTTGACAGGGTGGTTCAGGTAATGTTCAGAAAATAACAAACTATCCCTTAGTTGTCTGTATTTACGAGTTAATTGAGTAACACTTTTTCATGTATGATAGAGGGAACAATAAGTCCTGAGGTCTTATCGTTTCGAAAGCGAAGAGAGCAGGAAGACATGGTAAAGCCAGCCGTTCTGAGAACGAACCTTATCTGTTTAGGATAAAATTCGCCCCGGGTGGACATCGAACCTTCGACCTAGCGCTTATAAGGCAGATATGTAGGTTACCCTCCAAGTTAACTAGGATGGTGTCTACTGGCTACAGTGTTTCCTTAAACCCCCGGTATAACTATAGATACAATGTATGACATTAGAGATTAGATATTGCGAAGTTCCTAAGCTGTCGATTCAACTGACCATTACCAAGACATCTTCATTGATTCAATCATCTCTATTATATCCTATCCGATCTTGTGACAGTCATGTTGGGTGGCCATTGGTCAAACCAATTGGGAGGAAGTCGATAGACAATTAGATTATTGGACAGCAAAGGAGAAGGTTCAGAATTTCAGCCACCCCCGCCCCTCACCCTCGCCCGGGATCCCATTAATCATTTCTCCAATGGGCATCTAGTTAATAGCCTATGAAATGGTTAAGCGGACAGACCGCAGGTTAGTGGTTTTGGCTGGGGCGTAAGTTATTGGCTTTGTATTCGGAGCGGTTGAAACACAATTGGATTGGAAATTTAGTAGAAGACAATGTTAGGTTCCCCTTGTCCGTACCTTCCATGGTAGCCCTCCAGTTCTTAAACTGCAGAGCCATGGTACCTAACTAGGTAGGTATTATATTAGGGGTGTTAGATTGGTGAGACAGGTAAAATGGGTGGGTGGGTAGATAGGTAATTAAAATTTAAGGTGATTCAAAAGCCTAGGTAATATGCCACCATAAGGGGTAAGGGACAGTGCCACTACGAATTTCTGAAATCAAGGCCCATTTTTGTAAATCTTTCTGACGAGTTTTCGCTGGATGATTTGGCGTTTGGTTTGTCTGTTGGTTCCGCGGTATGTGTCAAATCAGTCAAATGGATATTGAAATTATTGGTGAAATTGGTACACTTCTTCAGCACGAAAAGGAAATTAATTCGCTTATTCGAGCTCTGATACACTATCAACATCAGTCAAATAAGAAGGAACAATACTTTTATTGAACTATTGATCTGAACTTCAATAATCTTCTTCAAAATTGGTGGTAGGCACAAAACGGAAACTCAAAACTCCTGTCCATCTAACTTCGATACAACAGAATCTTATCCTGGTAAAATCTAAATCAAGGCCCATTTCCAAGGGAAAGTTGGTTTAATTAAGAAGAATCCAGAAATACGTGACGGTATACAGGGAAATATACAATGAGATTCGATTTCACTATTGGGCCGCAACGAGAAATTTTTGAAAAGTAAAAAACGCACCGAACCTCTTTGAAGGGCAGCTCGTGGGATCTTCAAAATAAATATCTAGCTAGATAGTTCATAGATAGAAATGTACAGGGTGTCCAAAAATAACGCATCAAAAAAAGTCATGTCCCTTTAGGGCTTAAGGGGTGGCCCCCCCTTTGAGTAGGAGAGAAAAATTTTTCTGAGCATGCTATGAAAAGAGCATTCGAAAAAGGCCCAAGAATCAACTTTGATAATGATCTGATTGATGTGTTTTGAGGAAATATATGTAGAAGCGCTAATCCCTTTCATAATCATAACCCAACTGAGAATCCCAATAGCTTAAATAGAGAGCATCTGATGCCTGATCATAGATGAAAGCCATAAGCTATGACTTACTCAGATTAAGATTTATTAAAAATTCAGTCACACAAGCGAAAGCCTCATCTCTTCTTTGATCGAACGGGGACCACTCTTCATCCAAACCAGGATACTCCATTTTCGTATCCGAGGAGACTCTCTCCCGAAATAAATCGGGAGCGAGCCCCCCCCGGATACACATGCTTGCCGCTCTCATGATTGCAGCTGTAATTCTGGCTCTCAACCAGCCCAAGGTTACCCCCATCGTTTTTTTTTTTTCATTTTATTGAAAGCCTTTCCGACAGGGCACGAACAAAGCTAACCATCATTTGAGGAGCAAACAACCCATCGCCAGAAGTAACCAACGGTGTAAAAGTAGGATGACGCTTTTCACATGCTGCAAGATATTTCCGAAAGCCATATATTTTAACCCAATTAATCACCCGCTTTAATTTCGTACTTATTTTTTTGGTCACCCTGTAGATATACGCGGTACGTTCCGGGTAGCCCAATGCATCATAAACCTGGCACAATACGAGTATTAATAATAATTCCATCATCGAGGGCTTTTATATAAAAAAAGGCCTAACCCCCTGAAGGCCCCTTTTGGGTAAAACTCCTTTTCAAATGCGGAATGTTATTAAGAATCAGCTCCCAAAAAGAATCATGCTGACCATTATTTATCAACATATACCTACCTACGCGGGTTTTGGTAAAATCCTAACAAACTTTTCAATGAAAATCAAAAACTTTGAAGCTGTTTTACTCAAAAATCGATCTTCGTCTTCAGAGCCCCTTTGAATAAAATCTTTCGATTCCTTAATTTTCCTCTTCTAATTACGAGAGAGGTGTTACTAAGAATACTACCACGCCATTCTCATGAATATTTATACACGGAACTTCAGACTTGATGTCTGTCTTGAGGTTATACAGGGGGTAAGTTGAAGTTCATGGGTTCAGGAAACTACTCTCCAAAATGAAGGATCTTCAAAATAAATATCTAGCTAGATAGTTCATAGATAGAAATGTACAGGGTGTCCAAAAATAACGCATCAAAAAAAGTCATGTCCATTTAAGGCTTAAGGGGTGGCCCACCCTTTGAGTAGGAGAGAAATTTTTTTCTGAGCATGCTATGAAAAGAGCATTCGAAAAAGGCCCAAGAATCAACTTTGATAATGATCTGATTGATGTATTTGGAGGAAATATATGTAGAAGCGCTAATCCCTTTCATAAACCAACTGAGAACCCCATAATAGCTTAAATAGAGAGCATCTGATGCCTGTTCATAGATGAAAGCCATAAGCTATGACTTACTCAGATTAGGATTTATTAAAAATTCAGTCAAACAAACGAAAGCCTCATCTCTTCTTTGATCGAACGGGGACCAATCTTCATCCAAACCAGGATACTCCATTTTCGTATCCGAGGAGACTCTCTCCCGAAATAAATCGGGAGCGAGCCCCCCGGATACACATGCATGCCGCTCTCATGATTGCAGCTGTAATTCTGGCTCTCAACCAGCCCAAGGTTGCCTCCATGGTTTTTTTCCCATCTTATTGAGAGCCTTTCCGACAGGGGACGAACAAAGCTAACCATTTGAGGAGCAAACAACCCATCGCCAGAAGTAACCAACGGTGTAAAAGTAGGATGACGCTGTTCACATGGTGCAAGATATTTCCGAAAGCCATATATTTTAACCCAATTAATCACCCCCTTTAATTTCGTACTTATTTTATTGGACACCCTGTAAACAAGCTATAAAGTTACCTTACAAAAAATACCTATTTATTATGATAAAAATCGATTTTTCTTCTTCCTCCAAATTAATTAAAACGGAAAAGGCGTTCTTGCTCTAAACTTGCATGTAACAAAGCGCGTAGAGAAATGTAAACTTGGTTATAATTGAATTACCTGGATAAGATACTTATCATACCAATTGTAATCCCATAGTTAGTTGATTGACAAAAAACTCATAACATACATTTTTCATATAAATGGTATACCCATCCGTATAAGCAGAGCTTGTGCCACGGATGGGAAGTGATACTTTGCACTTAAAGCACGTTATTCTAAGTGGTCGAGAACCGAATTTCGACGAATCAGATATAAAATATTTGAAAAATCCTCCTTGTGAGTGAGGAATCTAAAGCCCACTAAACTACAATTGTTTGATAGAGGTTTAACGTCTATGTATAACGCTAAGGTCTTTAGTGAGACGGGTTTTACCCTTCATTTAGCGGTAAGTTACCCGCCTCCCCACATGAACCTCACCCAGCCTGAGTAAGGCCGGGAAAAGCCAGCAACATGCGATTGTCCAGATATGGTCACCCATCTGGAATTGATGTCTTCTACGTGCCATCGCCTGATCGCCGGTGCTCCAGTAACTCGGAAACACTCGTTCAGACGATAATTTACTGCACGACTTACCAAGTGGTCCAGAAGTGAGATGATCCGAATTTGGTGATACTGGAAATATCGAATGACATGTTTTTTTCACTGGGTGAAACCTTTTTCGGGGATCTTTTTATAGGTATTTATTGATACAGTACTGGTACAACACAACCTATTTAACTGCCGAGTCGATCTATCTATCTATTATATTTAGGTGGTGTTCGTCAGCTTCTTGGTCATCTGCACCATTTAACTGCCAAGTAATCTTTTGAGTGACCTCGGCTTTCACTGGACTTTCATATTGTCCTTTCGTGACTGAGTCCATTGTGAATTAGAACAGCCAACGTCATGGGTGAATCAAATTTGAGTATTCACCATTTTTACTTTTTATTGGGAATTGGGAAATACTTCTTTCCAATAGAGTTCACTCGATCTTTCAAAATCCTGAACTTTCACGTTTCTCTATGAATTTCCTGTAGGTAGGCCCACAAGCTATAAAGTTACCTTTCAAAAAATACCTATTTATTATGATAAAAATCGATTTTTCTTCTTCCTCCAAATTAATTGAAACGGAAAAAGGCGTTCTTGCTCTAAGCTTGCATGTAACAAAGCGCGTAGAGAAATGTAAACTTGGTTAATTGAATTACCTGGATAAGATACTTATCATAAACATTGTAATCCCATAGCCCATATCAGTCTCATACTGCCCATAGGAGGTACATCGGATGGGCATAAGTTCAACTTTCAAAATTCCGGATTCGTTTGAACTTACATATACATATGTACATAGGTAAATGGAACTAGGAGTTCAATAGAATAATGGATCCATTAATAACAAAACGATGATTTTTTCCCAACGCATTGAGAGCTACGTACCTACCAGATAAGTTTTTTTCGGTGCTCACTAGGTCACGATTATAATTGATTTTTTCTCCTCTTTCGACGATCATAATCAATTAGATTAATCGATAATCATAATCAATTAGGTATCTTGGAGTCGAACCACATCTATTAGGACTTGGGATACCAGATACACGTCATCGCGTTGTATTGTTCTTGGAATATGGTCAATGATGATGGTAGAACAACTAGAGATAAAGCCAGCCTAGATTACCTTGGGGGTAGCGCTGCAAGGTCCCCAAGTGCTAGGTCGCGGGTTCGATACCTGTCCGGAACGAACTTCATCTTAAAACAGAAAGTTCGTTCTCGGAACGGCTCCTATTCTGTTCTCTTCCATCATTTCGATAAAACCTCTGTTGTTACAAATCCCTCTAACATACCTCTTAAAAAAAAACGGCTTGGTCCGCGCACCACTCGGTCTATCCATAGAGGGAAAAAGAATCGACGACAATACACGGAAAAAGAATCGATGACGATACACGGAAAAAGAATCGATGACGATACACGGAAAAAGAATCGATGACGATACACGGAAAAAGAATCGACTAAACAAAGTGCTAAGTAGGTCACTCACATTGAAATGTGGGTAAATTAATTAATAACTACTGGGTCAGTATTTTTTAAGCACAGAGATAAAGTCTGGTACTATTTTTGTATTTCAAGATAACAGGGTGGCGTGGTATTGAGATTTTTTACAAGGTGACTCCGGAATGAGAAATATTACTTACTTACGAGTGTTTTATTTCTAAAATCATTAAAAAGCGCAATCGAAAAACGAGTACAAATTTTTGTCGATGGTGGGATTCGAACCCGGGACCTTCTGCATGGCAAGCAAGCGCGTTACCACTGTACCTCGTTTTGTCATCTCCCCTAATTTGTGAAAAATGGTTTCGGCATCTCCACTAATTTTCTCCGAAGTGCTTTTGCCATCTCCACCAAATTCTAAACGAGTAGTTTTTGTCATCTCCACCAATTTTCTCTTGAGAAGTTTTGACTTTTGGCACTCGTTTTGTCCCAAGCATCTCCACCAATTTTTCCTTAAATAGGTACTTCTGACATCTCCACTAATTTTCTCCGAAATGCTTTTGCCATCTCCAACAAATTCCAAACGAGTAGTTATTGTCATCTCCACCAATTTTCTCTTGAGAAGTTTTGACTTTTGGCATCTTCACCAAATCCTAATTCCCAAATTGTACTCTCTTTTTTAAATGTTTGTTCCAAGTACTATGATGTTACAACCTAACTATAATTGAATGTTAATGTTAATGATAATGACTAATAATATAATGTGTCGAGGTGCTATATAACTACATTGAGAAATGTTAAAAGGTGCGTTATTGAATATGATGGGAACTATATTCCGTTATCTGTGGAATGTGTTAAACTGACAGACTTGAAGTGATGGATTGTTGTAGATAGTGTGTGTATAAATAAACAAGAGGCAATTACAAGCTGGATAATGAATAGAACTACATCTGGATAAGCTGGTTAGAAACTCGATTGTTTTTACGAGTCTTCTATATTTTACACACCTTTGGCGCCCGTTGATATTGTGGAGTACCTAGATTTCCTGAATCTTTTCAGAGACTAGTAACAGTTGTATAAGAAGTTGGGGATAAAGAAAATTGCTGGTTTTGGTGCTCTTGTATTGATCTAGCATCTAAATGCTCAATATCTGTTAAGCTGGCTAGGGAACTCGATTGTTTTCACATGGTTTCTAGGTTTTACGCCTTTGGCGCCCGTTGATATTGTGGAGTAATTGGAGTATCTACATTGATTCCCTGACTCTTTTCATAGACTAGTTGCACCCACGATACATCTAGTTGCAAAAGAAGTTAGTAATGAAAAATTGCTGTTTTCTTTCTGTGGTATGTTGACTTGGAAAGGAACGTTGTGTCCCTTATTTTTCGTCTGGCGAGGACATTTCGTACGTACTGTGGTAATCATAAGAAACTGGAGAAGTACAAGTATCATCAACTATAATACCCGTACCTATCAAGATTAGGTAAGTATTTATATCATCCGAAACAAACAAAAGATACAAGAGCGAAAAATTCGAAACTGTTCAATACTTTTTTTCTGTCGAGGCAATAAATAAACAAATAAAAAAAAGATAAGCAACACTGTACGGTTGGTGTCCGGATAGATGAATACTGAATACTCTGCATTAATCAGTACCTACCTACCTGAGTTTTATGAGGAACTTTTTCTAAGCACTTTGACTTTAAGGACAGAGGTCGTTCGCGACAGATTTTTGATGGATTTCGCAAAAACCCAACATTTAATATTTTAGTGGTGAGTCGGGGGGGGGGGTGCTCCAAGTTTTCGAAGTCCGCCCCATAGTAATGGAGCGAAAATGAAACCTGAGGGATTCAGGGAGTACCCAGACCCATTGAGCCTCCTCCCTCAATAGGGCCCTGGTTCCTGATTAATCAAATGCTTTAACAACTGAACTACATAGGGAGCAAGAGGGATAGATTTTGCCCTTTGTTTTTCAAAGCTTGATATGTGATTTTGAAAGTTAACCCAGAGGACCAAAGAAGTTCAAGTACCCGTGAAGTCTTGCAAGTTGTAATTTCGTAACTTCTACTTGTGACTCCTACATTCAATGGCGCCAAAGAGAAAAAAATAACATCACCTCCTACAAGTTACTAAAACTTCTTGAACTTTCTTTTTTTTTTTCTTTTATATCTTCCAAAACCTTGTCTAATGTTGTGAAACTTTTGTTTTCAGCAAGTCTATTATCAAGAGTGGTGAGAGAAAACGAGGCTGTTCTTTTGAAATCTCCACCAATTTCCGTAAACTAGTTTTGGCATTCTTCTCCGATGATTTTTTTGTAGTTTTAACACCTCTACCAATTTTCGTAGTTTGACACCAATTTTCCCATAAGGTACCTCGTTTTGTCATCTCCCCTAATTTCTGAAAAATGGTTTCGCCATCTCCACTAATTTTCTCCGAAGTGCTTTTGCCATCTCCACCAAATTCTAAAGGAGTAGTTTTTGTCGGTTCCACTCGTTTTGTCCCAAGCATCTCCACCAATTTTTCCTTAAATACTTTTGACATCTCCACTAATTTTCTCCGAAATGCTTTTGCCATCTCCAACAAATTCCAAACGAGTAGTTTTTGTCATCTCCACCAATTTTCTCTTACGCCATCTCCACTAATTTTCTCCGAAGTGCTTTTGCCATCTCCACCAAATTCTAAAGGAGTAGTTTTTGTCGGTTCCACTCGTTTTGTGCCAAGCATCTCCACCAATTTTTCCTTAAATACTTCTGACATCTCCACTAATTTTCTCCGAAATGCTTTTGCCATCTCCAACAAATTCCAAACGAGTAGTTATTGTCATCTCCACCAATTTTCTCTTAAGAAGTTTTGACTTTTGGCATCTTCATCAAATCCTAATTCCCAAATTGTACTCTCTTTTTAAATGTTTGTTCCAAGTACTATGATGTTACAACCTAACTATAATTGAATGTTAATGATAATGACTAATAATGTAATGTGTCGAGGTGTTATAACTATACAGTGAGAAATGTTAAAAGGTGCGTTATTGAATATGATGGGAACTATATTCCGTTATCTGTGGAATGTATTGTACTCTCTTTTTAAATGTTTGTTCCAAGTACTATGATGTTACAACCTAACTATAATTGAATGTTAATGATAATGACTAATAATGTAATGTGTCGAGGTGTTATAACTATACAGTGAGAAATGTTAAAAGGTGCGTTATTGAATATGATGGGAACTATATTCCGTTATCTGTGGAATGTGCTAAACTGACAGACTTGAAGTGATGGATTGTTGTAGATAGTGTATAAATAAACAAGAGGCAATTACAAGCTGGATAATGAATAGAACTACACCTGGATATCTGGATAAGCTGGTTAGAAACTCGATTGTTTTTACGAGTCTTCTATGTTTTACACACCTTTGGCACCCGTTGATATTGTGGAGCACCTAGATTTCTACACCTGGATATCTGGATAAGCTGGTTAGAAACTCGATTGTTTTTACGAGTCTTCTATGTTTTACACACCTTTGGCGCCCGCTGATATTGTGGAGTACCTAGATTTCCTGAAACTTTTCAGAGACTAGTAACAGTTGTATAAGAAGTTGGGGATAAAGAAAATTGCTGGTTTTGGTGCTCTTGTATTGATCTAGCATCTAAACGCTCAATATCTGATAAGCTGGCTAGGGAACTCGATTGTTTTCACATGGTGTCTAGGTTACACACCTTTGGCGCCCGTTGATATTGTGGAGTAATTGGAGTATCTACATAGATTTCCTGACTCTTTTCATAGACTAGTTGCACCCACGATACATCTAGTTGCACAAGAAGTTAGTAATGAAAAATTGCTGTTTTCTTTCCGTGGTATGTTGACTTGGAAAGGAACATTGTGTCCCTTATTTTTCGTCTGGTGAGGATATTTCGTACGTACTATGGTAATCATAAGAAACTGGAGAATACCCGTACCTATCAAAATTAGGTAAGTATTTATAGCTGGTTTTGGTGCTCTTGTATTGATCTAGCATCTAAACGCTCAATATCTGATAAGCTGGCTAGGGAACTCGATTGTTTTCACATGGTTTCTAGATTTTACACACCTTTGGCGCCCGTTGATATTGTGGAGTAATTGGAGTATCTACATAGATTTCCTGACTCTTTTCATAGACTAGTTGCACCCACGATACATCTAGTTGCACAAGAAGTTAGTAATGAAAAATTGCTGTTTTCTTTCTGTGGTATGTTGACTTGGAAAGGAACATTGTGTCCCTTATTTTTCGTCTGGTGAGGACATTTCGTACGTACTATGGTAATCATAAGAAACGGGAGAAGTACAAGTATCATCAGCTATAATACCCGTACTTATCAAAATTAGGTAAGTATTTATATCATCCGAAAAAAAACAAAAGATACAAGAGCGAAAAATTCGAAACTGTTCAATACTTTTTTCTGTCGAGGCAATAAATTCTCATATTTGACACTCGAAAATGATTTATGAACTTGTTTGTTCTTCGTGTTTCCACCCGAAAAATGTTTCTCAAAATTATTGTTTTCAACTTTTCTGTCCAAGGATTTGCGAAGAACAAAAAAAAGGGCTCCTGAGTGACATAAAAGGGGGAAAAAGGTGAAAGGTGTTCGAAAGGTTTTTATAGAGAAATTTAAATGATTTATGAACTTGTTTGTTCTTCGTGTTTCCACCCGAAAAATGTTTCTCAAAATTATTGTTTTCAACTTTTCTGTCCAAGGATTTGCTAAGAACAAAAAAGGGCTCCTGAGTGACATAAAAAGGGGAAAAAGGTGTTCGAAAGGTTTTTATAGAGAAATTAAAATTTTCGAGTCCTTGACTTGAGAATTTGAGTCGGTTTTATTTCAAACAATCTCCTGGAGCCAACCATTCGCACCTTCATAATCCAATCACCCTGGGTTTTGTTGTCTTGTTTTGTTTGCACGGATTTTGAGTTATAAAAATACCCGATGACAAATTAAGCCCTAAGCCGATTTAGTGTGATCCGGTCCAATCTCGTGCCAATAATCGGATTATGTTGGCACGTATTCGGAGATTGAGATCGGGCGCTCCAAAATTTTGACTGATTATGACAGATCGGCGAGTGGTTGAGATTTTCTGGTTCATTTTTCGTTTCTCCTTGTTGGTATTTACTAAATTTACGAAAAAAATATGTACCTATACTTAGCTAGATGTGGAGTTTTTTTTTTCTATAATTGTTTGATCTGAATCAATACTTACCAGGTGTTTTTTTTTTCCTATGACGTGGGTGAGTCGTCAAACCAATTTTCCACTGTTTTCGAAGTCCGCCCCATAGTAATGGAGCGAAAATGAAACCTGAGGGATTCAGGGAGTACCCAGGCCCATTGAGCCCCCTCCTTAAATAGGGCCCTGATTTCTGATTAATCAAATGCTTTAACTGAACTACATAGGGACCAAGCGGGATAGTTTTTGCCCTCTGTTTTTCAAAGCTTGATGTGTAATTTTAAAAGTTAACCCAGAGGACCAAAGAAGTTCAAGTACCCGTGAAGTCTTGCAAGTTGTAATTTCGTAACTTCTACTTGTGACTCCTACATTCAATGGCGCCAAAGAGAAAAAAAAAAAAACATCACCTCCTACAAGTTACTAAAACTTCTTGAACTTTCTTTTTTTTTCTTTTATATCTTCCAAAACCTTGTCTAATGTTGTGAAACTTTTGTTTTCAGCAAGTCTATTATCAAGGGTGGTGAGAAAAAACGAGGCTGTACTTTTGAAATCTATTTCCAACAGAAGTAATTTTGACATCTCCACTAAATCCATCACTGGCGACTCCACTACCGCATTATCTTGTCTCTATTGACCCTCGCCCGGGATCCCATTAATCATTTCTCCAATGGGCATCTAGTTAATAGCCTATAAAATGGTTAAGCGGACAGACCGCAGGTTACTCTGTGGTTTTGGCTGGGGCGTAAGTTATTGGCTTTGTGTTCGGGGCGGTGGAAACACAATTAGATTGGAAATTTAGTAGAAGACAATGTTAGGTTCTTCTGTCTCGGCCTTCCATGGTAGCCCTCGAGTTTTTCAACTCCATAGCCATGGTATACCTATCTAGGTAAGTAGGGGTGTTAAATTGGTTAGGTAGGGTAGATGGGTGGGTTTGGGTAGGTATATGTAAGTAGGTAGATATTTAAAAATAAAGGGATTCAGAAGCGTAAATGTACCAACATTTACGCCTTAGGCCTAAGGGCCAGTCAGTGCCTCTACGAATTTTTGAAACTTTGTAAATCGTTAGGATAAAATTCGCCCCGGATGGAAATCGAACCCGCGACCTAGCGCTTATAAGGCAGATATGTAGGTTAGGTACCCTCCAAGTTAACTAGGATGGTGTCTACTGGCAACAGTGTTTCCTTAAACCCCCAGTATAACTATAGGTATAGATACTATGTATGACATTAGAGATTAGATATTGCGAAGTTCCTACGCTGTCGATTCAACTGACCATTACCAAGATATCTTCATTGATTCAATCATCTCTATTATATCCTATCGATGAATCTTTGTGGTAAAGCAGAGAGCTTTTTCACAACTTTGTGGGTATCACAGTATTACAAGTCTTTCATTTACTCAATCATCATATCATCGCTAGTTTCTTTTGACTTGTAATGCCGCCACTGGTCGCTACTCGATTAAAGTAGCTATTCACTTGTCCTCACGAGGCTGAGTGCACCCCGAACTCCAAGCAAAGAGCCGAAAAAACTTCGGCCCCGCCGGGAATCGATTTTGATGAAATTTGGTACACTTCTTCAGCACAAAAAGGGAAAGGGAATTCGCCGATTTGGGCTATTTCGCTGATGAGTTTCGCTGAATTTGGGCTTTGTTGCGCCATCAACATCGGGCAAATAACAAGAAACAATACTCCTACTCGTATTGATCTGAACTTTCATAAACTCCTTCAAAACTGGTGGTAGGTAAATACTCCTATCTACATATGTAGGTATATGATCTATCTAAATTTGATATTAGTAGAATCTTATCCTGGTAAAATCTAAATCAAGGCCTATTTCCAAGGGAAAGTTGGTTTAATTAAGAATGATCCAGTAATACGTGACAGTACTCGTATACTGGGAAATATACAATCAGATTCGATTTCACTATTGGGCCGCAGCGAGAAAAATTTTAAAAGTAAAAAACGCACCGAACCTCTTTGAAGGGCAGCTCGTGGGATCTTCAAAATAAATATACTTGTAAGTAGGTACCTATATCATAGATGGGAATATACAGGGTGGCCAGAAATATTGGTCAAACCAATTGGGAGGAAGTCGATAGACAATTAGATTATTGGACAGCAAAGGAGAATCATTTCAGCTTTTATTGGGAAATATCAAATATCGAAAATCAATTGACCAGAACACAGTAAGGAATGTTATTGATTCTAATAGAATCATTTCTATTGCTGCTTTGATAGACTGTCAATAATGGGTAAGTAATTGCTTCCTATGTTTTTTTGGTGAGAAAATTCAATGTGTTTTGTGAAGCATTGTGGTTTGATTTTGAGGGAGGTAAGATGATGAAAAAAGCATTCGTATTCTTTCACATTTCCGGGATGAAGTCTTTTTTTGTAGACTGTTAGACTCTTTATCTATTGATTCATAAATTATTGGTATCTATGGATTCATATATTGGTAAGAGTCAATATATGTATCTTCTAAATTGGTAGTAGATTTAATAATTGGTAGGAGATACCCACCTAGAAACCAAGAGAAAAGAAAATACAGAATTAGGGTGATAGGTACCTACTTTCTGGAATGGAGACCAAAGAAAATACCTAAATCTGAATAAAGTTTTCAAAAACTCTGAAGACAGAAATAAGAAGGGCTCGTGGAGAAAAAATTTTTTTTTTTTTTTTTTTTTTTTTTTTTTTTTTTTGTAGAATGTTAGACTATTTATCTATTGATTCATAAATTGGTAGGAGTCACATATGTATCTCCTAAATTGGTAGAAGATACCCAGCTAGAGGCCAAGAGAAAAAAAAATCCAGAATTAGGGTGATAAGGAGGAACCTACTTTCTGGAATGGAGACCAAAGAAAATACCTAAATCTGAATAATAAAGTTTTCAAAAACTCTGAAGACAGAAATAAGAAGGGCTCGTGAAGAAAAAATTCTAATAAGTCTGGAAAAGTTTTGCTTTAAACACTTGAACCCAGATTCCAGAGTCGGAAAGAAAAGGAGAAATTTTTTTGGAGAGCTTGAAAAAATGTACGAAATTATTGTGCTACTACTGTAGTAATGTTTAGACGTGGTCTCATCACTAATTTTTGAATGGATATTTTAATATTCTGATCTCCAGGAGTAGTATTGACATCTCCACCAACAAAAAATGTCTCAAGATGAGGAGTTTCGACATCTCCACCAAATTCCTCAGAAGTAATTTTGGCATCTCCACCAAATTCCTCAGAAGTAATTTTGGCATCTCCACCAAATTCCTCAAAAGTAATTTTGGCATCTCCACCAAATTCCTCAGAAGTAATTTTGGCATCTCCACCAAATTCCTCAAAAGTAATTTCGTCATCTCCACCAAATTCCTCAGAAGTAATTTCGTCATCTCCACCAAATTCCTCAGAATTAATTTTGGCATCTCCACCAAATTCCTCAAAAGTAATTTCGTCATCTCCACCAAATTCCTCAGAAGTAATTTTGGCATCTCCACCAATTTAACCAAACCCAGAGTCGGAAAGAAAAGGAGAAATTTTTTTGGAGAGCTTGAAAAAATGTACGAAATTATTGTGCTACTACTGTAGTAATGTTTCGACATGTTCTCATCACTAATTTTTGAATGGATTTTTGAATGGATATTTTAATATTCTGTTCTCCAGGAGTAGTATTGACATCTGCACCAACAAAAAAAGTCTCAAGATGAGGAGTTTAGACATCTCCACCAAATTCCTCAGAAGTAATTTTGACATCTCCACCAATTCAGGCCAAAGTAATTTCGTCACCTCCACCAAATTCCTCAGAAGTAATTTCGTCACCTCCACCAAATTCCTCAGAAGTAATTTTGGCATCTCCACCAATTTAACCAAAAGTAAAATTTCGACATTTCCAACAAAAGTAATTTTGACATCTCCACTAAATCCATCACTGGCGACTCCACTACCGCATTATCTTGTCTCTATTGACTCAGATACTCAGATTTCATTGGAATTTTTCTTTCAATAATGCATTCATCATCCCTTAAATCCAATAATAGTTCAGACAGCGACAAAATGAAAAACCCCCGGGAGCGGATATTAAAATGCCATTCCCGCCACATCGATTTAGACCAGTGGTTCTCAAACTTTTTTTGCATGGCGCCCCCTTTGGGGATATTCTCATTTTTTCACGCCCCTCCTACCTTACCCAACCCCTCGGTATATTATTTTTACCTATGTAGCGACAAAATGAAAAACCCCCGGGAGCGGATATTAAAATGCCATTCCCGCCACATCGATTTAGACCAGTGGTTCTCAAACTTTTTTTTGCATGGCGCCCCCTTTGGGGATATTCTCATTTTTTCACGCCCCTCCTACCTTACCTCAACCCCTCGGTATATATTTTTACCTATGGGTTTTATGGAATAACAAAACGAGAATTTGAAACTTTGAGATTTTTTTTTTATATTCAAGTAAGTTAGGTTACCTATTTAGCTACTACTGTAGTAATGTTTAGACGTGGTCTCATCACTAATTTTTGAATGGATATTTTAATATTCTGATCTCCAGGAGTAGTATTGAAATTTCCACCAACAAAAAATGTCTCAAGATGAGGAGTTTAGACATCTCCACAAAATTCCTCAGAAGTAATTTTGACATCTCCACCAATTCAATCAAAAGTAATTTCGTCATCTCCACCAAATTCCTCAGAATTAATTTTGACATCTCCACCAATTCAGTCAAAAGTAATTTCGTCATCTCCACAAAATTCCTGAGAAGTAATTTTGGCATCTCCACCAATTTAACCATCTCCACCAAATTCCTCAGAAGTAATTTTGACATCTCCACCAATTCAATCAAAAGTAATTTCGTCATCTCCACCGCCCCCCAGTTTGAGAACCTCTGATTTAGACGGAGAGAGTGAGAGAGAGAGAAGTGAAAGGAAAAGGAAGAGATTTTTCCAACGTAATAATTCCGAAAGAAAATCGTGGGTGTTGTGAGGACGACGAGGTGTTATTTGAGGTGAGAAAAAGAAAGAGGAGGAAGAGGAGTAGACAACGGAGGAGGAGAAAAAGACGAAGAAGAAGAAAAAGGAGGAGGCGGAGGAGGAGAAATAGGAGAAGAAGAAGAAGAAGACGAAGAAGAAGAAGAAGAGCAATGACAAAATTATTTCAATAAGGAATTTGATAAGCTGGTGGCGACAGCACGTTAACCTCCTAATGGATTACTAAAGATAAGCAAGCCAGCCTAGTTGGCTTAGTTGGTACTTGGTAGTGCGTCTACCTTGTAAGCACTCGGGTTCGATTCCCGCCCGGGGCGGATTTTATCCTGATGGGATAATGTTCGTTCTCGGAACGGCTGGCTTTCGTCCTACGGCATAAATTAAGTTAAGGTTCAGCCAGCCTAGCTAGCTTAGTTGGTAGTGCGTCTGCCTTGTAAGCGCTAGGCCACTGGGCTCGATTCCCGCCCGAGGCGGATTTTATCCTGATGGGATAATGTTCGTTCTCGGAACGGCTGGCTTTCTCCTATCCTTCGATTCCCGCCCGGGGCGGATTTTATCCTGATGGGATAATGTTCGTTCTCGGAACGGCTGGCTTTCGTCCTACGGCATAAATTAAGTTAAGGTTCAGCCAGCCTAGCTAGCTTAGTTGGTAGTGCGTCTGCCTTGTAAGCGCTAGGCCACTGGGCTCGATTCCCGGGGCGGATTTTATCCTGATGGGATAATGTTTGTTCTCGGAACGGCTGGCTTTCTCCTATCCTGTCTTCCTTCTCTCTTTGCCAGCCTAGTTAGCTTAGTTGGTAGTGCGTCTGCCTTGTAAGCGCTAGGCCGCGGGTTCGATTCCCGCCCGGGGCGGGGATAATGTTCGTTCTCGGAACGGCTGGCTTTCCTCCTATCCTGTCTTCCTTCTCTCTTCGATTTCGGGACGATAAGACTAATGTTCGTTCTCGGAACGGCTGACTTTCTCCTATCCTGTCTTCCTTCTCTCTTCGATTTCGGGACGATAAGACCATAACCGTTACAGTTCCCTCTGTCAAACCTCTTAAAAACAAATAAAACAAATAAAAAAAAGATAAGCAACACTGTACGGTTGGTGTCCGGATAGATGAATACTGAATACTCTGCATTAATCAGTACCTACCTGAGTTTTATGAGGAACTTTTTCTAAGCCCTTTGACTTTAAGGACAGAGATCGTTCGCGACAGATTTTTGATGGACTTCGCAAAAACTCAACATTGAATTTTAACTGTACGGTTGGTGTCCGGATAGATGAATACTGAATACTCTGCATTAATCAGTACCTACCTGAGTTTTATGAGGAACTTTTTCTAAGCACTTTGACTTTAAGGACAGAGGTCGTTCGCTACAGATTTTTGATAGACCCAACATTTAATTTTAGTTTAACGAAGAGAAATCATGTGCCTTGCTTCTTATTCTTCTTTTTCTTCGTCCCCTCTTCTCTTTTTATCAAGGAGACTTGAAGAAACAAAAGGCTGAAGCTGTGAAGTGTAGTCAGAATATTTTAGTTTAACGTAGAGAAATCATGTGCCTTGCTTCTTATTCTTCGTCTCCTCTTCTTCTTTTATCAAGGAGACTTGAAGAAACAAAAGGCTGAAGCTGTGAAGTGTAGTCAGATAGTCAGAACAGTAGACCCTAGCTGTGAAGTATAGTCAGAACAGTAGACCCTAGTTGAGAACTTGAGAAGTGGAGGTAAAAAACAAAGTGTCTGACTCAATAATAGGAAGGTATTTATGTAACAATAAAATATTAATATTTATTGGATTTCACATTTTGGTGCACAAGGAACGAGAATTGAAAGAAAACATCACCCTAGGACCCATCGTTACGTAAAAATCGGTTGAAGGTCATCGTCATCGGTTGAAGTAATTACTTACCTCAATTTGATGAGCGTGATGATAGCGATTTGATGATTCTCGATCTTGTATCGAGAAGATTAATCTATCGCCCGATTTTGACATTCCTACCCTAGGTCCCATCGTTACGTAAAAATCTCGAAAGTTTATTACAGCATTGTGCTACTACAATTTTAAATTCAGTTTGTCTGTAAAAGTGTAAACAGCCAGCCTAGTTAGCTTAGTTGGTAGTGCGTCTGCCTTGTAAGCGCTAGGCCGCGGGTTCGATTCCCGCCCGGGGCGGATTTTATCCTGATGGGATAATGTTCGTTCTCGGAAACGGCTGGCTTTCTCCTATCCTGTCTTCCTTCTCTCCTCGATTTCGGGACGATAAGACCATAGCAGTTACAGTTCCCTCTGTCAAACCTCTTAAAAAAAAAAAAAAGTGTAAACATGTTGGTCCGCTTGATTCTCGATAGTTCCTAAAGATTTAAAGCTTTAAAAGTCCAATTTTGATTAAATTTGGCAAACACTTTCAACAAACGAAGTATAGGTTTGTACGTTTGAACAAACGAAGTGGTGGTTTGTACGTTTGAAGAAGTCTCGTATACATTTTGCACTCAAGCGGACTTTGAGGGCTCTGTGTAGGGCTTGTTTTTCAGAGTAAATTCTACAGCTCACTGAACCACTAGATAGGTATTGGAGGAACAAATTTCACTCCAGTTTTCCAAAACTTCCACTGAGATTTAACACATTGTCAAGGGTTTTCATAGACGTCCCCCATTTGATTTACACAGGCCAGTACTTCTCAAACTCTGGATTAACTGAAAACTCTCTGTGGTAAGGTCGGCATTAGTAGGTAAAGGTGCGTAGTCAAGAAAACAAGAGAAGGTCCACTAAATATCTCTTCTCCTCTAAAACTCTCATCTTCTCGTGTTTTTCTCATGTCATTAACATTATTTGTGGATTTTGTGGCGCAACATTTTTGAAATGAAAGAAATTCGATTAAAAATTTGAGCTTTCATGCCAGCCTAGTTTAGCTTAGTTGGTAGTGCGTCTCCCTTGTAAGCGCTAGGCCGCGGGTTCGATTCCCGCCCGGGGCGGATTTTATCCTGATGGGATAATGTTCGATCTCGGAACGGCTGGCTTTCTCCTATCTTTAAACAAACACACCTGCCAAAACCAATGTCTTTATTGTTTGAGAGAAGTTTTTAATAAACTTATAAATGTCAGGAAAACGTATATCATACTTTGTAGGTAGGTACTTGATAAAGCGGGCTCCGTCAGTAGTAGCATTGTAGGCACACAACGAAATCGGAAATAGCTCAATGATCAGATGGTTTCATATCAAGCAAACTTTAGGGGACAGGCATGATTGGGCAATCAGTTATTGTTTCTATGCCCATTTAACTAAATAAATATCTCGACTATTTGATGTAAGCCGCTGGAATATTTCAACCCTCGCCCGGGATCCCATTAATCATTTCTCCAATGGGCATCTAGTTAATAGCCTATAAAATGGTTAAGCGGACAGACCGCAGGTTAGTGGTTTTGGCTGGGGCGTAAGTTATTGGCTTTGTGTTCGGGGCGGTTGAACACAATTAGATTGGAAATTTAGTAGAAGACAATGTTAGGTTCTTCTGTCTCGGCCTTCCATGGTAGCCCTCCAGTTCTTCAACTCCATAGCCATGGTATACCTACCTAGGTAAGTAGGGGTGTTAAATTGGTTAGGTAGGGTAGGTGGGTGGGTTTGGGTAGGTATAAGTAGGTAGATATTTAAAAATAAAGGGATTCAGAAGCGTAAATGTACCAACATTTACGCCTTAGTCCTAAGGGCCAGTCAGTGCCTCTACGAATTTTTGAAACTTTGTAAATCGAATCGAATTATGAATCTTTGTGGTAAAGCAGAGAGCTTTTTCACAACTTTGTGGGTATCACAGTATTACAAGTCTTTCGTTTACTCAATCATCCATCGCTCGTTTCATTTGACTTGTAATGCCGCCACTGGTCGCTACTCGATTAAAGTAGCTACTCACTTGTCCTCATGAGGCTGAGTGCACCCCAAAATCCAAGCAAAGAGCCGAAAAAACTTCGGCCCCGCCGGAAATCGATTTTGATGAAATTTGGTACACTTCTTCAGCACAAAAAGGAAATTTGCCGATTTGGGCTATTTCGCTGATTTTGGGCTTTGTTACGCCATCAACATCGGGTGAATAACAAGAAACAATACTCCTACTCGTAGTGATCTGAACTTTCATAAACTCCTTTAAAACTGGTGGTAGGTAAATACTCCTATCTACATAGGTATATGTATCTATCTAAATTTGATACCAGTAGAATCTTATCCTGGTAAAATCTAAATCAAGGCCCATTTCCAAGGGAAAGTTGGTTTAATTAAGAAGAATCCAGAAATACGTGACGGTATACTGGGAAATATACAATCAGATTCGATTTCACTATTGGGCCGCAGCGAGAAATTTTTGAAAAGTAAAAAGCGCACCGAACCTCTTTTGAGGGCAGCTCGTGGGATCTTCAAAATAAATATACTCGTAAGTAGGTACCTATATCATAGATGGGAATATACAGGGTGGCCAGAAATGACGTACCAAAAAACAGTGATTTGGTGATTCCGAAATTCACTGTGGAAAAAAGTTATGCCCATTTAAAATGTGACCCTTTCCCTGAAAGAGTAAAATTTCTAGGCATATCATGAAAAGAGCATTTGAAAAAGACCGAAGAATCAACGTTGAATTACGTTGATAATGATCTGATGCATTTTGAGGAAATAGAGGTTGTAATCCTATTTATAGAAAAACTCTGAACATCAATAGCTTAAAAAGAGACCATTTGAGGAATGGTGGATCACTGTTCATAGAAAAAAGCCATATTTTAAACCAGTTAATCCCCCTCTTAAATTTGGTAAGTTAGTTATTTGGGACACCCTGTAGATTTACGCGGGACGTTCCGCGTAGCCCAATGCATCATAAACCCGGCACAATATTAATAATGATTCCTTAATCAAGGGCTTTTACATAAAAAGGGCCTAACCCCCCAAGGACCCCTTTTTGGTAAAAAGGCTTTTCTAATGTGGACTATTATCAGGAATCAACTCCGAAAATGAAGATAAACATGGGTTTTCGTAAAATCCTTCCAATACTTTGAAAATGACTGATTATATTTTGTATTTTGATTTTTTTGGTTAATCGTAGGTAGGTAGTAAGTACCTATGTATTTTGCAAATTAAACAAAATCAATCAATCAGAATACTTTGCAAATTATTTTGATTGGTAGAGAAACAAATTTTCACGAAAAAGATTTGAGAACATTTGAAAAATTCTTTTTGTGAAGTGAGGATTTGAACTGTGTCCAAGATTATTGTGTTTTGTTTTTTGGTGCTTCTTGAATAAAACCGCTCAATTCCTTAATTTTCCTCTTCTAATTACGAGAGAGGTGTTACCTACTAAGAATACTACCACGCCATTCTCATGAATATTTATACACGGAACTTCAGACTTGAGGTCTGTCTTGAGATAATACAGGGGGTAACTTGAAGTTCATGGGTTCAGGAAACTACTCTCCAAAACGAAGATACTTTGCACAAGCACATTATTCTAAGTGGTCGAGAACCGAATTTCGACGAATCACATTTGAGAATATTTGAAAAATGCTCCTTGTGAAGTGAGGAATCTAAAGCTCACTAAACTACAATTGTTTGATAGAGGTTTAACGTCTATGTATAAGGCCGGGCATACACTATCAGGTCGCCTGTCAGTTTTGAACTGTCAAGTCCGACCTGTCATTTCTGGCATAAAGCCTGATGAGCACACACACTGCATGAAGATTTCATCAGTTATCAGTTTACCATGGATCCTCCTGGTGATGATTTGCTTTTGCTGTCTTTGCTCAAGCTCACTGAAAACTGAGAACTGATGAAACCGCCATACACTGTGCATTCTGACTTCATGTCATGACAGAACTTATCGAAATTTGTTTGTAACTCGGAAACACTCGTTCAGATACACTCTGTATACGCGTGATTTCTTAAAATGCTCATATTTATTGCCTCAGCACAGGTGCACCGCCCCTCATATAAAAAAACAAGCCGACACCGATCCATAAAGGATGGTAGTTGATTATAAAATAATTAAACTCATATTATTCTAAAACTTCCAAAAAGAAAATTACTTAATTTTTTTCCTCTCGGAGAGTTTCTGAAATAAAAGTCACATACAATGCTATTTCCTCAATAAAAATAATAATGTTGTTGCTGCTCCGGCATGTATTAGGATGCTATTAGTAGATAGATCTAATATGAAACACTTTCGATGCTGCACTCATGATGGATGCACGTAAAACACTTTCGAGAGTGTTTAATAGATGTGTTGCGGCCAAGAAAGAAGATCCAAAACTAAATGGAAAGATGGAAATGAAGGAATCAGAAGAAACATTACCTATTGGCCTTCACCAAAACTAAGTCCTTCTAAAGCTGGGAGTTTCAAGTATAACGCCATTTCGTCAAGCTAGGGTCGGCCCCTCACACTCGAAATGTCGGATAGATCTGGGTCTGTCCGATAGTGAGTAGCTGGTTGTTGCCACAGTCACAGGTTCACAGAATAGAATAGAATAAGAGATAGAGCGATCAGTGTGTGAACTATGAAATGTGAACTGTGAATGGATCTCGTTCTTATAATATAAGATTTGTAACAACTTACAATGTAAATGAACAAATCCAAAATGGACGCTATATCCTTCATGTAGGCTTTGGGTGTGAAGAAAATGCCAGGAGAGTTTCTGAAATAAAAGTCACATACAATGCTATTTCCTCAATAAAAATAATAATGTTGTTGCTGCTCCGGCATGTATTAGGATGGTATTAGTAGACAGATCTCATATGAAATGAAACACTTTCGATGCTGCACTCATGATGGATGCACGTAAAACACTTTCGAGAGTGTTTAATAGATGTATTGCGGCCAAGAAGAAGATCCAAAACTAGATGGAAATGATAGAATCAGAAGAAACATTACCTATTGGCCTTCACCAAAACTAAGTCCTTCTAAAGTTGGGAGTTTCAAGTATAACGCCATTTCGTCAAGCTGGGGTCGGCCCTTCACACTCGAAATGTCGGACAGATCTGGGTCTGTCCGACAGTGAGTAGCTGGTTGTTGCCACAGTCACAGGTTCACAGGTGCTGTCACAGACCGAATCAGAACTAATTGACAATGAATACCCTTCTCATCCAGAAAAGTTCAAAAAAATTCCAGGACAAACTCCCAAGAGAAGCTGTTATTCAGCTCGAATTCCTTCTCAATCTTCATGTTGCATCTGCAACGAAAGGGTCAGCATGCACGTACGTTTAGTCCACTAATAGCAGTGATTACAACACACGAACCAAGAGGTTAATGAATATTTCCAGTATGCTACACATCAGCCTGGATAAGATAACTTCTTGGAAACGTTTATCTTGGTCGCTGGTCTGCCAGGCTTTGATAGAGGGTCTGATGGTCTTTAACTTGTTTGTATTGGGCACGTTATCCCAAAGACTTTGCCACTCGGAGTTCATAAGTGCGATGACGAAGGGTTTGAAGTCTTCTGGGGTACACAGTTTGGATGGTGTAGTTCCGGTGGTGGGTTTTTCGCGGCAACATCAACTATTTCATTCCCTTTGATACCACAGTGGGACGGGCACCATTATTAGGATGCTATTAGTAGATAGATCTAATATGAAACACTTTCGATGCTGCACTCATGATGGATGCACGTAAAACACTTTCGAGAGTATTTAATAGATGTATTGCGGCCAAGAAGAAGATCCAAAACTAAATGGAAAGATGGAAATGATAGAATCATTACCTATTGGCCTTCACCAAAACTAAGTCCTTCTAAAGTTGGGAGTTTCAAGTATAACGCCATTTCGTCAAGCTAGGGTCGGCCCCTCACACTCGAAATGTCGGACAGATCTGGGTCTGTCCGACTTCGGGAGTCAGTTACAATCAGGAATTTACCAGACGGGCTATCTAGAATGGCCTCCAGACATAGGAATATGGCGATCAACTCAGCGCTCGAAAGTTTATTACAGCATTGTGCTACTACAATTTTAAATTCAGTTTGTCTGTAAAAGTGTAAATATGTTGGACCGCTTGATTCTCCATAGTTCCTAAAGATTTAAAGCTTTAAAAGTCCAATTTTGATTCAATTTGGCAAACACTTTCAACAAACGAAGTATAGGTATTCTCTCGTGTACATTTTGCTCTCAAACGGACTTTGAGGGCTCTGTAGGGCTTGTTTTTCAGAGTAAATTCTACAGCTCACTGAACCACTAGATGTGGGTATTGGAGGAACAAATTTCACTCCAGTTTTCCAAAACTTCCACTTGGATTTAACACATTGTCAAGGGTTTTCATAGACGTCCCCCATTTGATTTACAGAGGCCAGTATTTCTTAAACTTTGGATTAACTGAAAACTCTGTGGTAAGATCGACATTAGTAGGTAAAGGTGCGTAGTCAAGAAAACAAGAGAAGGTCCACTAAATCTCTCTTCTCCTCTAAAACTCTCATCACATCTGCATCCGCACCACTAACCCGAGTATCCACTAGGCACCTCATTCTTCTTAAGAGACAAATTTATTGGGGTTCAGAATCAGACCAAATCAGAACTAATTGACATTGAATACCCTTCTCATCCAGAAAAGTTCAAAAAATTTCCAGGACAAACTCCCAAGAGAAGCTATTTATTTATTTATCGTATGATTTTTATTATACAATAAATAAATTATTCAGCTATTATTCAGCTCGAATTCCTTCTCAATCTTCATGTTGCATCTGCAACGAAAGGGTCAGCATGCATGTACGTTTAGTCCACTAATAGCAGTGATTACAACACACGAACTAAAAGGTTAATGAATATTTCCAGTATGCTACACAGCTACACACACTGTATCATACATAGATATTGGGAGCGCATTTGACCACGTACCACGACATTCGATCAGGCTATGATTAAATGTAGATAATCGGTAATTGGTAATTTAATATTGATTCGGGATCAAGAGTATCAAGACTGTATAAAGGAATCATGAAGGAAGGAGCTTTCCAAGAATACAAAGCGTAGGGCGATTAATGGGATCGGGTTTATTCAGGGAGGTTTACTCGGTACAAGTTAGTATGTAAGTTCGTAATATCGTAACGATTTGTTGGAGATTGCATGCATGTACGTTTAGTCCACTAATAGCAGTGATTACAACACACGAACTAAAAGGTTAATGAATATTTCCAGTATGCTACACACACACTGTATCATACATAGATATTGGGAGCGCATTTGACCACGTACCACGACATTCGATCAGGCTATGATTAAATGTAGATAATCGGTAATTGGTAATTTAATATTGATTCGGGATCAAGAGTATCAAGACTGTATAAAGGAATCATGAAGGAAGGAGCTTTCTAAGAACACAAGAAAGAGTAGGTCGATTAATGTAATCGGGTTTATTCAGGGAGGTTTACTCGGTACAAGTTGGTATGTATACCTATGTAAGTTCGTAACATCATAATAATGATTTGTTGGAGATAGGGAGCGCATTTGACCACGTACCACGACATTCGATCAGGCTATGATTAAATGTAGATAATCGGTAATTGGTAATTTAATATTGATTCGAGATCAAGAGTATCAAGACTGTATAAAGGAATCATGAAGGAAGGAGCTTTCTAAGAATACAAGAAAGAGTAGGTCGATTAATGTAATCGGGTTTATTCAGGGAGGTTTACTCGGTACAAGTTGATATGTATATGTAAGTTCGTAACATCATAATAATGATTTGTTGGAGATTATAAAAGTGATTACACGCTACAATGTAGGTATTGTATTGAGATCCTCTTTACTATTGGTTACACATCCTCTATTTAGTGGAGATGTCAACCGCTCCTCTTGGAAAATCAAAGTTAGTGGAGATGTCAAAAGCTCCTTTCATTTCCTCCTGGGTCAGGGAATGTTTGTGAACGTTTGTGTATCCTCACTTGCCATGCCCGAATAGTCTGAACTTAAATGATTCAAATTAGTGTTAGTTTCTATACCTTTCTACCCACTTCGACATTTCGACAATACAAACAAAGCACTGTATTAACTTGTACGGCTTGCACCACTTATGTCTAGATAATATTTTGTCTTCATGTCTTCATAGGGATATAAGAGGCTCACAAAGTCTAGGAGCATTCAAGACCTCCCTGGTGAAATATCTTAAAGGCTAGATCTGAAGGAAAAATTTCGTGGTTGGGTGGAAGAGCTCCTCTAGGAGAACCCTGCCACTTAAAAGAAAGCCGTAAAAAAAAAAAAAAAAAAAAAAAAAAAAA
>NW_007379254.1:3963-27285 GCF_000475195.1 Diaphorina citri | reverse complement strand
ACCAATGGTGTAGATAGGTGGACCGACTAAAAACGCCAACATGGGAAAAGGCGAAGTACCTAGATGATGAATATGTTATTTACCTAATATACTTTCATTATTTTATAAAAGTACCTAGATGATGATGATGTTATTTTTACCTATTATACTTTTTTATAAAATGATGAGGAAAGTATTGTGATCGACAAATTTTTCGACCTTCGTTTTTTGACGGATGTGGACGTTTTATGGTCCAATTGCGCCAAAAAAAGGGTTTCGGCCAAAGGTCCGTGTGTGTGTGCTGTGTGTGTGTGGGGGGTGTGCGGGTGTGTGTGTGTATTTTATTTTTATTTTTTGTGATAGTAAGTTAAGTGAGTGATTTTGTTTTATTTTTGTTTTTTTATAAATATAAAAATTCCTATTTTACCTGCCTAAATAATTTGTTTAGGTATTTCAAGCAACTCTAAGGTCTAAAAGTAGTCTTATTATCGTAAAACGCAGTGTAAATATCTTGTAACCCCCAAAACAAGAAAAATTGTTAAATATATCGATATATCGGCGATATATCGATATATTTCCCCCGATATATCGATATCGATATATTTGAGGGGCCGATATATCGATTTATCGATATATTTGCAACTCATTTACATCCCTAATTTCAAGAGAAATCATTATGCCAATTGGCACCCTTTGAAATCTTTGAACCATGATACTTTCAGCATTTATGTCTTGTACTTCCAGCATTAGCTGTCAAGTTTCTAGTTTCTACATCAGCTAGCTATGAGTTGTCAGTGGATTTCTTTCCTCGGCTGATCCTCTCTTTTCGATGCTTTTTCTTCGAAATGTGGTTTACTTGCAGAGCTTCTTTTTAGACTGTAGACTCGGCCGTTACCAAATAAGAATTCTGGAACCCTCTCATCTCTTATTTCGACATGGTGGCATATTTCGACGGAAACTTCTTCGCAGACGCACCACCAGAATCGCCCAGAACGGTCTGACATATGAAATAACAATCCTATTTGGACAGACGAATCTGACACAGAGCCGTCTCCGTGTGGTCTTGTCAGACCTTTGGTTTTAACTGCATTCAACAATAATATAGCGAGCGGCCCCATACCGCGTTCACAGGATAACATTGTCTTGTCTTCTCAAGCCATAAACCAAATACCTACCACCACCACTATCCGACCAATATCACAGAAAACCAAATAAAATACACATTTTTTTTTTTGTCTTTTTTAATATTAATATCATATATTTTTTAGTCGACCTATAATAAATTGAAATTTATGAACCCCCGGGTCTACATTCTCATGATGACTTTATGCACACTCTCGATCATTACTTATGTATGTTGACTTTATCTTGGTCCGTTTTTGGACGTTTTCCTGACTTTACAATCCATTCACCGTTGACTGATCTTGTTATTTTTGACTTACCTAATATGCGGTTTTCTACAATGCCTTTTCTCACATCAACATGTGACTGTAGGCACTCTATCCGTGGCTTTCTTGTCTTTTTCGGTGTTTTGTATTTCGAGATAACAGGGTGGCGTGGTATTGAGATTTTTTACAAGGTGACTCCGGAATAAGAAATATTACTTACTTACGAGTGTTTTATTTTTAAAATCATTAAAAAGCAACCCGAGCTGATCTTAATTATGAAATTTTTACTACCATTATCTACCTATGCCTACGCTATACCTACGTATTAGTTTGCCCCCAAACGTCCGTCTGTGCCCTACTCGCTGGAGCCTAAACCTACTACCTACTCGCTGGAGCCTAAAATTTGATGAGAACTTTACATACAGACTAGCTGCTTAGTTAAATGCCGTTAAAACCTAGAATTCACTTAGATTAAAACCTTAGATTTACTTTTTTTATTTTTTTTTTTTTAAGAGGCTTGACAGAGGGAACTGTATGGTCTTATCGTCCCGAAATCGAAGAGAGAAGGAAGACAGGAAAGGAGAAAGCCAGCCGTTCCGAGAACAAACATTATCCCATCAGGATAAAATCCGCCCCGGGCGGGAATCGAACCCGCGGCCTAGCGCTTACAAGGCAGACGCACTACCAACCAAGCTAACTAGGCTGGCTTGGATTTACTTTAATTTAATTTTTTAAACCTTAGATTTACTTTAATTTATTTAATTCACTTAGATTAAACACTTAGTTAAAACCTTAGATCAGTTAAAATTTCATCGAAACATGAACGCTGTGGTCACCTAGTCAGTTAATGATGAAGTATTTTGTGTCACTTTTGGTGGAACTAAGGATTTTCTACCTACAAAAGATGAAGACATCATTTATCATCAGACACTGTGATAAAATTAGTTGTAAAAACTACCTACCTACAATGTAACACAGGGTTTATTTACATAAAAACGAGGAAAAGGGTTATAAAATGTCTACAACAAAGTTGTCCCTCCTGCAGTTATCAAAATGGTAGGCGTTTGGGGGTTAATGATGCTGGTGAAATGCTGGGTTTGGAAATAAAATAACTAATGAATCATTTAATCCATGTAGATACCTAAGGACCCAACTTAATATTGAAATTAAAATGGGATTATAATATAAAGGGTTGAACGAAATCCTTCGTAACTTTGTATAAGTACCGTAAACCGTACCTATACTCGTACGTAGATAACTGTCGAAAGCATCTCCACTTATTTCATTGGAAGTTTCGTCATTTTCACCAAATTCCATTTCCTTGGAGGTTTAGACATCTCCACCAAATTTCATTCGTTGGAATTATTGACATCTCCAATTCTCCACTAATTTCATTTCTTTGGAAGTTTTGGCATCTCCACTAATTTTATTTCAATAGAATTTTTGGCATCTCCACTAATTTCATTTGAACTTATGCCTCAGATTATTCGGGGTGTACTCAGGCTCTTGAAGACAATATTCAGGAGCTGATTGAAACCCCACTGAAAAAGGGCAAAGTGACATACCTACATATCCTATGACCTGTTAGGAAAAGTATTGTCTTTTTTTATGTAAATTGAACTTTCTTCTTTTTACCTTCCCTTTTTATTCTTATTGAGGTATTGTATTGAGAACCTCTTTACTATTACTATTGGTTACACATCCTCTATTTAGTGGAGATGTCAACCGCTCCTCTTGGAAAATCGAAGTTAGTGGAGATGTCAAAAGCTCCTTTCATTTACTCCTGGGTCAGGGAATGTTTGTGAACGTTTGAGCATCCTCACTTGCTATAACCGAACAGTCTTAACTAAATCAAATTAGTGATTAGTGGTAGTTTCTACCTGTATTACCTACTTCGATAATACAAACAAAACATTGTGTTAACTTGTACGGCTTGTACCCAGAGTACCACTTCTCTAGAATAAAATCCTCTATTTAGTGGAGATGTCAACCGCTCCTCTTGGAAAATCAAAGTTAGTGGAGATGTCAAAAGCTCCTTTCATTTCCTCCTGGGCCAGGGAATGTTTGTGAACGTTTGAGCATCCTCACTTGCTATGCCCGAGCAGTCTTAACTAAATCAAATTAGTGGTAGTTTCTACGTGTATTACCTACTTCGATGATACAAACAAAACATTGTGTTAACTTGTACGGGTTGTACCCAGAGTACCACTTCTCTAGAATAAATTTTTAACCCCGAATACCTACCTCCCAAAGTCCCACAGGATATAAAAATTATTCACATGCCCACCAGCACCCTTCTCAAAGGTTAATTAAATAAAAATGAATATAAATAGCTTAATAAATTTTTTTTTAACCCCGAATAGCTCCCAAAGTCCCACAGGATATAAAAATTATTCACATGCCCACCAGCACCCTTCTCAAAGGGTAATTAAATAAAAATGAATATAAATAGCTCGTTTCTTCTTTCTAAATTAAAATATCTTCCGAGCCCTCAAAATGTCGCTATGAAGATGTTAAACAAACACACCTGCCAAAACCAATGTCTTTATTGTTTGAGAGAAGTTTTTAATAAACTTATAAATGTCAGGAAAACGTATATCATATTTTGTAGGTAGGTACTTGATAAAGCGGGTTCCGTCAGTAGTAGCATTGTAGGCACACAACGAAATCGGAAACAGCACAATGATCAGATGGTTTCCAATGTCTTTATTGTTTGAGAGAAGTTTTTAATAAACTTATAAATGTCAGGAAAACGTATAGAATACATAGTAGGTAGTAGGTACTTGATAAACTGGGTTCCGTCATTAGGAGCATTGGGGACACACACAACACAATCGATAATATCAGAATAATAATCAGATGGTTTCATTAGAGTCAAGGGTCAAGCAAACAGAAATGGGTAATGAAATAGTTGGTTTATGGTTTCTGTGCCCATTCACTGAAAAATATCCATTACCTATTATTTGTTACGATCGTTGAGAATAGCCCAAGAGACCTCATAACACAAGTTGGCAGTTGGCACTCTATGAAATCTTTAAATCATTTTTATTGACGCATCAGCAGCAAGGTTTCAAACATCAGCAACATTTGGGGATGTAAGTTGTGGCTGGATTCTTTTCCTTAAAATTAACTGATTCTCTCTTTTGATACTTTTTTTCTTCAAAATGTGGTTTAGCTACAGAGCTTAGACTGTAGACTCGGCCGTTAGCCGTTACCCAATGAAAATTCTGAGAACCTCTTCTCTCATGAATTAGAATTCTGGGAACCTCTTCTCTCATGAATTAGAATTCTGGGAACCTCTTCTCTCATGAATTAGAATTCTGGGAACCTCTTATTTCGACGTTTGCTATATTTTGACGGAAACCTCTTTGCAGGCGCAACACTAAAATCATTAAAAAGCAACCCGAGCTGATCTTAAATTTTATAAATTTTTTACTACCATTATCTACCTACGCCTCCGCTATACCTACGTATCAGTTTGCCCCCAAACGACCGTCTGTGCCCCCAAGAACCTACTCGATGCAGCCTAAAATTTTATGAGAAAATTTCCTTTACATACAGACTAGCAGCTGCATAGTTATATGCCTTTAAAACCTAGAATTCACTTCGTTAGATCAGTCACAAATTTCATCGAAACATGAACGCTGTAATCACCTAGTCACTTAATGATGAAGTATTTTGTGTCACTTTTGGTGAAACTAAGGATTTTCTACCTACAAAAGAAGACATCATTTATCATCAGACACTGTGATAAAATTAGTTGTAAAAACTACCTACCTACAATGTAACACAGCATTTATTTACATAAAAACGGGGAAAGGGTTTTAAGATGTCTACAACAAAGTTGTCCCTCCTGCAGTTATCAAAATGGTAGGCGTTTGGGGGTTAATGGTGCTGGTGAAATGCTAGGTTTGGAAATAAAATACCTAATGAATCATTTAATCCATGTAGATACCTAAGGACCCAACTTAATATTGAAATTAAAACGGAATTATAATATAAAGGGTTGAACGAAATCCTTTGTAATTTTGTAAGTAGGTAGGTTCATAGCTCGTTGGAAGTTTAGACAATAATATCTCCATTGATTTATTTTCATAGGAAGATTGGTCATCTCCACCAAATTTTATTTCAATAGAATTTTTGGCATCTCCACTAATTTCATTTGAACTTTTCCCTCAGATTATCCGGGGTGCACTCAGACAGTTGAAGACAATATTCAGGAGCTGATTGAAACCCGGGCAAAGTGACATACCTACCTACATATCCTAACAGGTATGACCTGTTAGGAAAAGTATTGTCTTTTTTTATATACCAAGTTCACGATTTACCGGCATTTTTTTAATCGATTTATCTCGGGATCTAAAAGTCGTAGAAGAAAAAGAAAAATTCCGTTGGTCCTCACCTGATGTTACCTTCACAGAATGGTACTGTTGAGCAATTTCTGTAGTCGCCTCCCAATGAGTTTGGGATAGGTTTGGTTCTTCAGTCGAAATTCCTTACTCTGATGAGTAACAGCTCCATGTTCTAGTTGGAATGTACACAGGGCCGTTAGAGGCCTCAGGAGGACGTCTCGGTAGGTGGCCTGATTCTCTAGGTAGGATAGAACATGGGCGGCCGTTTCAAGAGTGGACAGACACCCGTCTGTAGGCTGAGTACGAACCACGTACTCACTGCCTTTGAATTGAGTGAGCTTGATCTGGAAGCAAGAGATGAATAGGAGAGATTGTAAACCTTGTATGTATGAAACCTTGTATGAAAACTTTGAGAAATGCATTTTTTGTATCACTGGAAAGGGGAGGACAGAGTTGAACAAGTTCTAGTTACATTTTAACTTGCAGAAACTTTTCAAATGGGTGCCTTTGCTGGGGTTCCAACTAGCTCTCAAATTTGAATTCCTCAATGAGACGGAGTGCACCCCAAAATAACCTTCATGCAACAGCACTGAAATTTCCTAAACATTAATTTTTTATGAGGTACCTAGGTACCTTTTTCTTTTCTTTATAGGCTTCTCCAAATAAAATTATCACTCCCTTCCTAACTAATCTTCCTAGAACAACCTTTTTTTTTTTTTTTTTTTTTTGTGTTACCTGCCTAAATAATTTGTTTATTTCAAGCAACTCTAGGGTCTAAAAGTAGCCTTATTATCGTAAAACGCAGTGTAAATATCTTGTAACCCCCAAAACAAGAAAAATTGTTAAATATATCGATATATCGGCGATATATCGATATATTTCCCCCGATATATCGATATCGATATATTTGAGGGGCCGATATATCGATTTATCGATATATTTGCAACTCATTTACATCCCTAATTTCAAGAGAAATCATTATGCCAATTGGCACCCTTTGAAATCTTTGAACCATGATACTTTCAGCATTTATGTCTTGTACTTCCAGCATTAGCTGTCAAGTTTCTAGTTTCTACATCAGCTAGCTATGAGTTGTCAGTGGATTTCTTTCCTCGGCTGATCCTCTCTTTTCGATGCTTTTTCTTCGAAATGTGGTTTACTTGCAGAGCTTCTTTTTAGACTGTAGACTCGGCCGTTACCAAATAAGAATTCTGGAACCCTCTCATCTCTTATTTCGACATGGTGGCATATTTCGACGGAAACTTCTTCGCAGACGCACCACCAGAATCGCCCAGAACGGTCTGACATATGAAATAACAATCCTATTTGGACAGACGAATCTGACACAGAGCCGTCTCCGTGTGGTCTTGTCAGACCTTTGGTTTTAACTGCATTCAACAATAATATAGCGAGCGGCCCCATACCGCGTTCACAGGATAACATTGTCTTGTCTTCTCAAGCCATAAACCAAATACCTACCACCACCACTATCCGACCAATATCACAGAAAACCAAATAAAATACACATTTTTTTTTTTGTCTTTTTTAATATTAATATCATATATTTTTTAGTCGACCTATAATAAATTGAAATTTATGAACCCCCGGGTCTACATTCTCATGATGACTTTATGCACACTCTCGATCATTACTTATGTATGTTGACTTTATCTTGGTCCGTTTTTGGACGTTTTCCTGACTTTACAATCCATTCACCGTTGACTGATCTTGTTATTTTTGACTTACCTAATATGCGGTTTTCTACAATGCCTTTTCTCACATCAACAGGTGACTGTAGGCACTCTATCCGTGGCTTTCTTCTCTTTTTCGGTGCGATAATATATTTTTATCATATATTTTTTAGTCGACCTATAATAAATTGAAATTTATGAACCCCCGGGTCTACATTCTCATGATGACTTTATGCACACTCTCATTACGTTGACTTTATCTTGGTCCGTTTTTGGACGTTTTCCTGACTTTACAATCCATTCACCGTTGACTGATCTTGTTATTTTTGACCCTACCTAATATGCGGCTTTCTACAATGCCTTTTCCCACATCAACATGTGACTGTAGGCACTCTATCCGTGGCTTTCTTGTCTTTTTCGGTCCGATAATATATTTCAACTCCGTCTTGTGTCTTGTCCTAAGCTGTGGTTGGTTGTCTGGTGTCCAGCAAGACATATAGGGAGGTCTTCCCCACGTTAGGCCAGATCGTGCTAAATGAGACATTGAATGCCGGCGGGGGATCCAAAGACCTCTTGGGCAGCACGAGTTGGGCAATACCATAGCGCGATAATTTACTGCACGACTTACCAAGTGGTCCAGAAGTGAGATGATCCGAATTTGGTGATACTGGAAATATCGAATGACATGTTTTTTCACTGGGTGAAAACTTTTTCGGGGATCTTTTTATAGATACAATACAACACAACCTATTTAACTGCCGAGTCGATCTATCTATCTATTATATTTAGGTGGTGCTCGTCAGCTTCTTGGTCATATGCACCATTTAACTGCCGAGTAATCTTTTGAGTGACCTCGGCTTTCACTGGACTTTCATATTGTCCTTTCGTGACTGAGTCCATTGTGAATTAGAACAGCCAACATCATGGGTGAATCAAATTTGCTTTCACTGGACTTTCATATTGTCCTTTCGTGACTGAGTCCATTGTGAATTAGAACAGCCAACATAATGGGTGAATCAAATTTGAGTAAGTATTCACCATTTTTACTTTTTCGATATATTGGGAATTGGGAGGTACTTCTTTCCAATAGAATAGGGTTCACTCGATCTTTCAAAATCCTGAACTTTCACGTTTTGGAACACTTTCACTGGACTTTCATATTGTCCTTTCGTGACTGAGTCCATTGTGAATTAGAACAGCCAACATAATGGGTGAATCAAATTTGAGTATTCACCATTTTTACTTTTTCGATATATTGGGAATTGGGATGTACCTACTTCTTTCCAATAGGGTTCACTCGATCTTTCAAAATCCTGAACTTTCACGTTTCTCTATGAATTTCCTGTAGGTAGACCCACAAGCTATAAAGTTACCTTACAAAAAATACCTATTTATTATGATAAAAATCGATTTTTCTTAATTCTTCCTCCAAATTAATTAAAACGAAAAAAGAATTTCCTGTAGGTAGACCCACAAGCTATAAAGTTACCTTACAAAAAATACCTATTTATTATGATAAAAATCGATTTTTCTTCTTCCTTCAAATTAATTAAAACGGAAAAAGGCGTTCTTGCTCTAAACTTGCATGTAACAAAGCGCGTAGAGAAATGTAAACTTGGTTAATTGAATTACCTGGATAAGATAGTTATCATACCAATTGTAATCCCATAGTTAGTCCCATAGCCCATATCAGTCTCATACTGCCCATGGGAGGTACATCGGATGGGCATAAGTTCAACTTTCAAAATTCCGGATTCGTTTGAACTTACATACGTACATAGGTAAATGGAACTAGGAGTTCAATAGAATAATGGATCCATTAATAACAAAACGATGATTTTTCCCAACGCATTGAGAGCTACATAAGTTACCTGGAGAGATGCTGATGCTGCCTGGATCTGGAGATTTACTCAACTTTTATCTATTACTTAGAAAACAAAAAAGCTTGTTTCAAGTTGGTTTCAACTGTTTTCAGTTTTTTGAGTTTTCAAAATTTGCCGCTCAACGAGGAGTACTGCTAGAAGCTAGAAACTTTTCATGTTTAATGAAGCGAGCATATTAGGGTTTCAGTTTGATTTTGAACTTGTTATTAGGGTTTCAATGGGATTTGAAGCTTATTAGAGGTTTAATTGAACTTGGAACTACTTATTGAGGGTCTGTTTGGGTTTAGAATTGGGAACCTACATAGTTGGGTTTAGAACTTTACGAGTCCAGTTGGGTTGGATTTCATCATTAGGGTTTTAGAAGTTATTAGGGGTTCAACAGTCTTTAATTTTTTCAAGATAAACAAGAAATATTTTCACTAGGTCACGATTATAATTGATTTTTTCTCCTCTTTCGACGATCATAATCAATTAGATTAATCGATAATCATAATCAATTAGGTACGAGTATCTTGGAGTCGAACCACATCTATTAGGACTTGGGATACCAGACACACGTCATCGCGTTGTATTGTTCTTGGAATATGATCAATGATGATGGTAGAACAACTAGAGATAAAGCCAGCCTAGATACCTTGGGGTAGCGCTGCAACATCCCCAAGTGCTAGGTCGCGGGTTCGACACTTGTCCGGAACGAACTTCATCTTAAAACAGAAGGTTCGTTCTCGGAACGGCTCCTATTCTGTTCTCTTCCATTTCGATAAAACCTCTGTTCCCCCTAACAAACCTCTTGGAAAAACGGCTTGGTCCGCACAAGTTCCGATAATCTGTACAAATTCTGAAAGGGGGCGATCGTAGAGAAAAGGTTGGGAAACACTGGACTAAACAAAGCGCTAAGTAGGTCACTCATATTGAAATGTGGGTAAATTAATTAATAACTACTGGGGCAGTATTTTTTAAGCACAGAGATAAAGTCTGGTACTATTTTTACTTTTTGTATTTCGAGATAACAGGGTGGCGTGGTATTGAGATTTTTTACAAGGTGACTCCGGAATGAGAAATATTACTTACTTACGAGAGTTACGAGTGTTTTATTTTGAAAATCATTAAAAAGCAACCCGAGCTGATCTTAAATTTTATAAAATTTTACTACCTACCATTATCCACCTACGCCTACGCTATACTTACGTATCAGTTTGCCCCCAAACGTCCGTCTGTGCCCCCAAGAACCTACTCGATGAAGCCTAAAATTTGATGAGAAAATTTCCTTTACAGACAGACTAGCTGCATAGTTAAATGCCGTTAAAACCTAGAATTCACTTAGATTAAAACCTTAGATTTACTTTTTTATTTTTTTTTTAAGAGGTTTGACAGAGGGAACTGTAACTTTGATTTTTTTTTTTTTTTTAAGAGGTTTGACAGAGGGAACTGTAACTGCTATGGTCTTATCGTCCCGAAAATCGAAGAGAGAAGGAAGACAGGATAGGAGAAAGCCAGCCGGTCCGAGAACGAACATTATCCCATCAGGATAAAATCCGCCCCGGGCGGGAATCGAACCCGCGGCCTAGCGCTTAAGTTAAATGCCTTTAAAACCTAGAATTCACTTCGTTAGATCAGTTACAAATTTCATCGAAACATGAACGCTGTAGTCACCTAGTCACTTAATGATGAAGTATTTATGAACAAGAATGATCGTTCTTAGATCAGTCTCAAGTCAAAATTGACCAATCAAATGCCTTAAGACTATGCTTAGCACGAACTTAAGAGCCAGCATTTTGTTCATAAATATGGGTGTTAATGATGAAGTATTTTGTGTCACTTTTGGTGGAACTAAGGATTTTCTACATACAAAAGAAGATATCATTTATCATCAGACACTGTGATAAAATTAGTTGTAAAAACTACCCTACCTACAATGTAACACAGGGTTTATTTACATAAAAACGAGGAAAGGGTTATAAAATGTCTACAACAAAGTTGTCCCTCCTGCAGTTATCAAAATGGTAGGCGTTTGGGGGTTAATGATGCTGGTGAAATGCTGGGTTTTGAAATAAAATACCTAATGAATCATTTAATCCATGTAGATACCTAAGGACCCAACTTATTGAAATTAAAATGGGATTAGAATATAAAGGGTTGAACGAAATCCTTCGTAACCTCTTGTAAGTACCGTAAACCGTACCTACTCGTACGTAGATAGCTGTCGAAAGCATCTCCACTTATTTCATTGGAAGTTGTCTGGCTAGGGGACGTTAAACAGAGAGAAGACTAGCATCTGGCTGTGGGACTATAAACAGGGAGGAGAACAGCTAACCCTAACCAGCCTAGCTAGCTGGCAGTTCCTCAAAGGGTTCTCTGTTCTCTCTTATAATATTACCAAGTCTGATTTGGACATGAGCCTGGGCCACATTATTCCGGTAACAGAAATCATCCTTGATGGTTGCCTCTTCTGCCGACTCCACATCTACCATCAATGGAGCTGTATCCATTGCTGCTGGAAAAGGAAATTAATATTATACGTTAATCAACAAAATTTCCCATTTAAACTCTGTGATATGGTAGGTGTTTCCGTTGTTTGTCTCTTTCTCTTTGTTCCACAATACCTACCTCTGAAACAGTTTGTCAATCATTGCAATTTGATAAACATGTTCAAAATGTTAAGGAAATTTCCTCTTTAGATTTTGGATCGATAGCTTAACCCATCTGAGGCTTAACTAAGCCTCATAGTGGACTTTTCATGTATGGAGTTAAGCTAATAGATTTTGAATTCAGCTTTGAGAGGCTCCATAGGGGCCCTTCTTCTGAGTTGCACAATTTACTGAATCACTCAGTAACAAGAAAGATGCCAACATAGGTACCTACCTATCTAAAAGAGACAAAAAGTTGCACAAGTCTTGGAAATTTCACTTACCAAATTTCTATGAAATATCTACGTGTTCAGGTGTATCACAAGGCTAGAGAAAAACTCGGAAATTTAAAGTTTATGTGGACTAGTTGTACTTTTGCACAGGTTGTAAATGTTGTAAAATTATTTTTTATTGCGTTTTCTTATCTCGAAATTCTTGAAATGCAGAAACAGAAATTACAAATTAATTTCTTATCTTATCATTAGGATGTGGGCAATGCGTCGGGAAGGTGAAGTTGGCATTTTGCTTTTGCTTTTAAATTTTGCAAAGTAGGGGTACTCAAACTCATGAATGTTGTCGACTTTTCAGGCATCTACGCTTGCGTAGAAGTACATTTAAAAATGGGATTTTGGACAGTTTTGGCCCGGGATTTAAAGAAAATTAATTCATTTCGTATTTTTTTTTTTAATTCTCAGGTTTTAACTAGCATTAAAGAGGAAAATCTGGAAAAGTATGAAAATGCACCAAGTAAAAGTGCCCCGACCACATTTTGGTAACCCATGAAATTGAAAAATAGTGAAGCAGTAGCACTAGAAAACAGTTGAAACCAACTTGAAACAAGCTTTTCTGGTTTCTAAGTAATAGATAAAAGTTAAGTAAGTCTTATATTCAGGTGCATTCATATCCAAAAACTCTTATCCAGATCCAGGCAGCATCAGCATCTCTCTAGGTAAGTGCTATGTATGTTTAAAGTTTAAAGACTTTTCCATATCCATCCAGAATAGATAAAATTAATCACAACTACGAAGCAGTAGCTCGCTTCATATGATATGAAAAGTTTCTAGCTTCTAGCAGTACTCCTCGTTGAGCGGCAAATTTTGAAAAACTGAAAAAGTAAAAAAAAAAAAAAAAATACCCCAAATGACTGAAATGAAATGACCCAAATCCTCAAAAGCCACTAGAAAACAGTTGAAACCAACTTGAAACAAGCTTTTCTGGTTTCTAAGTAATAGATAAAAGTTAAGTAAGTCTTAGGGTAAAACCCCCAATGGCCGACACCCTTAAGGAACTTTTTCCATAAAAACAGCATTATGAACTTAATACCACCTCTAATCTGAAGATTTTTTTGTGGAAATAAATAAAACATATTGTATTTTAGTAAGAGACATAATTTTTTTATTGAAATGTTGCTCAAAAAAAATTAAAAAAATACTTTTATGGAAAAAGTCAAAAAAGAGAAATGTTGAAGTCGCCGACACCCATTTTTTCAGTGGCCGACACACCATTTGCAGGAGTGGTTGACACCATTGTTGACACTGTGTGATTCGTTGACACCCTTCACTTATGATCACCTAAAAGGCCTTTTCGTGCAAATGGTGACCTTTTAGGTGGGTATTTGCAAATATTACACAAACCCTAACCCCATCTGAACATGAGAGGAGAAGAAGAAGAAGAAGAAGGAGAAATAACAACAGTGGGTAAATTTATTGTAAAAAAAGCTCTTTAGCTCCTTTTTCTTCGTTCCTGACTTGGACTTATCATATTTTGTTGTTACTTTCCCCATTTTGCTGAAACAAAATAATAGTAAAAAATACCTACCGAAGTAGATAGGTTCCTAGATAAATTTAAGCTATTTAGGCATTTAATACAAATAAAAGGTATCAAATATTCATCTTCTGATCAAAAGTGCGAACAAAAAACAACTCGAAGGATGTGTCGAAGACAACGATTTAAACAATATTTTGCAGAAATCATTGACAACCCACGTTATCTAGGGATATAATATGAAAATGGAACCAAAGAGCAATATAAATTGATTAAACAATGATATGGGAAGAAGTATAGAAAAAAAACACACAAAAAGATTAAATAGGTACCTATGCACAATAGAGTCCTAAAGATAAAGAAACAACTGTGTCGGCAACTAAAACGGACCAAATATGATATCGACACTGATCTATTTTGCCGTTGACGCTCCTCCTTCTTTTAAATAAATAGCTAAAAAATGTCAATAAAACAATTTTATCAATTAATTAAACATTGATAAACACCTGCCAATATTAATCAAAGATAATCGCCATAGAAAACATTAAAGATTACCTGTTTTTGGATGTTCTCAGTAGAGATCACAAATGACTATTACTTCAGTTGTGTCGGCGACTAAAATATGTGAAAATTGTTACCTGACACCCCGTGTCGGAGATTACTTTCATGAGTATTTTTTGAGGAGGTCGTTGACACCCCTCCCCATTTCCAAATAAATCATATATTTTTAATTTTTATTTGGATAATTATTAACTAGAAAGCTTAACTGTCACAGGAAAAAAGTCCAATAGTGGTAAAATAAAAAGAAAAGTACAAAAAACGCATTTAAAAACAACTCTTACCTTAGCAAAACGCTAACAAAAAAAGCACTTTCTTAACAAACTGACGTAATTCTATCTAGTCTGGCTCATGTCTCTCAGACGACCGAGGCATCTAAGCTGTAATGTTGTGAAAAAGATAGAGGAGGGTGAGGAGATTCTAGTGCATAGATTTGATCACGTGTAAACCACGCAGATTTCTTATTATTAAAGAAATACGAGTAGGGTGTCCACGATTACAACAGGTGTCGGCGATTGGGGGTTTTACCCTATATTCAAGTGCATTCATATCCAAAAACTCTTATCCAGATCCAGGCAGCATCAGCATCTCTCTAGGTAAGTGCTATGCCATATCCATCCAGAATAGATAAAATTAATCACAACTACTTGAACCTATTACTTGTGTTTGGAACCACTACAAAAGAATGTCATGTGTGAGTATCTTAAAGTTCAAATACTTCAGGCATTAATCCATCCCAGTGGTTACCTTCCTTGGAGCTTGGAGTTATGGTAAAAGTGATTCAAATGACTTATACAGACAAGCTAAATACAAGTCCCCCCCCCCTCATCATAGGTTATGTCATGTGTGAGTATCTTAAAGTTCAAATACTTCAGGCATTAATCCATCCCAGTGGTTACCTTCCTTGGAGCTTGGAGTTATGGTATGTAAATGAGATTCAATGACCAATGACTTACACAGACAAGCCAAATACAAGTCCCCCCCTCATCATAGGTAAGTACCTACTTACTTAACAAATAGATTTTATAATCAAGTTACTACTCTTTTTCAGGACCATGTGTGAGGATGAAATTAAAGATGTATGGGAGGACTTGGGTTCATTGCCGGCAGATCCTCCCAAGATGAGAGAGATTTGCTCTGCTTGTTTGTAAGTATTTGGGTCATATGGATCCGAGAACGAACATTATCCCATCAGGATAAAATCCACCCCGGCGGGAATCGAACCCGCGGCCTAGCGCTTACAAGGCAGACGCACTACCAACTAAGCTAACTAGGCTGGCGTATTCTAGGTTTAAAAGCTATAAAATTGTGGAGAAGCCTTTTTGCTTCTTCCCCATAGCCTCTTCTGAGAAAGAACGAGACTATACTAGAACGAGACTAGAATCAAACCCACGGCCTAGTGCTTACAAGGCAGACGCGCTACCAACTAAGCTAACTAGGCTGGCAGTAAAAAATAAAATAAAATTATAATAGTCATTGGGTCAATGAACTGTAGAACTTGCTAAAAAAAAAAATCTCAAGGGTCTCCCAAATTAAATTTGGCCCAAAATCTAATTTGCAAATTTCTTTTTACTTAGTGTTGAATTGCACTTTTCCTGCTTTCCAATTATCTTGAGTTCTACAGGCAAACTTCCAACTTCCAAGTTGTACATTCACAAGTTGTATGTCACACACAAAAAAGGATGGCACACTAGCACTGTGTGTTCAAAAATCACCAAGTCCTTTTAGAACTAAGAGTCTACAGGCAAACTTCCAACTTCCAAGTTGTACATTCACAAGTTGTATGTCACACACAAAAAAGGATGGCACACTAGCACTGTGTGTTAAAAAATCACCAAGTCCTTTTAGAACTAAGAGCAAATCTTGGGTTCAGAATTGCCTGAAACACAGCATAATAAAGCTCTCCTCATTGTATTTAAATTTCAGGAGGCCTTCAGTTGTCTGCTGGTGTCCATTCCTTCCTCTCGAGCCACTCTCGCCCAAGTGCAACCTGATCATTCTCCAACATCCTGCTGAAGAGAAGAGATGTCTACGTACCGCTCATATGCTCACATTGTCCATCGTTCCACACAAGTGTGTTATTTACAAGGGAAAGAAGTTTCCACAAGCCAAGCACAATGGGTTGTCAGAGATTCTGTCTTTAAGTAACACACTTCTGTTGTACCCTGCAAATAATGCCGAGGATATTTCACAACTGCAACCCTTGAGTGATGAGAGTAGTGAAAGTTATAATATAATTCTTCTGGATGGTACTTGGCCTCAGGCTAAAACTATTTATAACAATAGCCCCATGCTGCACAATCTAAGAAGAGTAAGTGACCAATGTTATGCTTGTCTCAGGTTGTTCTATTATGGAGAAAAAAACATATAACAAGCCACAGAAGGGCGAAACACCATACCCTGAGCCGTGACTCCAGCATACCCTCTAGACTCTAGCCCATCGTTCCACACAAGTGTGTTATTTACAAGGGAAAGAAGTTTCCACAAGCCAAGCACAATGGGTTGGCAGAGATCCTGTCTTTAAGTAACACACTTCTGTTGTACCCTGCAAATAATGCTGAGGATATTTCACAACTGCAACCCTTGAGTGATGAGAGTAGTAAAAGTTATAATATAATTCTTCTGGATGGTACTTGGCCTCAGGCTAAAACTATTTACAACAATAGCCCCATGCTGCACAATCTAAGAAGAGTAAGTGACCAATGTTATGCTTGTCTCAGGTTGTTCTAGGAAGATTAGTTAGGAAGGGAGTGATAATTTTATTTGGAGAAGCCTATAAAGAAAAGAAAAAGGTACCTAGGTACCTCATAAAAAATTAATGTTTAGGAAATTTCAGTGCTGTTGCATGATGGTTATTTTGGGGTGCACTCCGTCTCATTGAGGAATTCAAATTTGAGAGCTAGTTGAAACCCCAGTAAAGGCACCTATTTGAAAACTTTCTGCAAGTTAAAATGTAACTAGAATGTGTTCAACTCTGTCCTCCCCTTTCCAGTGATACGAAAAATGCATTTCTCAAAGTTTTCAAGGTACAAGGTTTTTGTCCTGCTTACAATCTCTCCTATTAATCTCTTGTTTCCAGATCAAGCTCACTCAATTCAAAGGCAGCGAGTACGTGGTTCGTACTCAGCCTACAGACGGGTGTCTGTCCACTCTAGAAACGGCCGCCCATGTTCTATCCTACCTAGAGAATCAGGCCACCTACCGAGACGTCCTCCTGAGGCCTCTAACGGCCCTGTGCACATTCCAACTAGAACATGGAGCCAAACATAATAATAATAATAATAATAATAATAATAATAATAATAATAAAAGATATAAGAATCAACCACAGATCAAAACGAAGATAACACTTGCAGGAATAGTTCCTAGTCCATCCAAGAGAGTTCGGCACTTCCTAATAGGTCCTAAAAAAGGGCGGTGCATCGTTTTGCCCCGATGTACCGTTTTGTCCCGTGTTCCTCTATTTTTATTTTAATAGATCAGTTGCGCTTACTTGGGTGATGTTTCAAAGTCATAGAGCATGAAAAATGAGGACCAACGGAATTTTTCTTTTTCTTTTACGACTTCTAGATCTCGAGATAAATCGATTAAAAAAATGCCGGTAAATCGTGAACTTTGACGTCACGGCATACGCTCCCGTAGGCGATGACGTCACATCAAATGTCTCGAGCAAAGCTCCCTTGCAGGCAACGCATTAATGTGTTTGTGCGCATACGTTTCTGCGCAGTTCTTTCTGCTCCTCGGCTAGCGCGCTTGCATACTGGCGCTACCTAGCGGACGAAAATAGCAACTGCGTTAAGTCTGACGTCACACATCTTCATTAGAACGGAAAATAAAAATTGAATTTTCGATCGTTTACAGTTATTTTTTCGGAGTTTTGACCTCAGATTTGGAATTTTCCCAACTTTTTACATAGGAATCGACCTTTTATTCATAATTTTTACCCAACTGCAACTGCTCCATTCCAGTGACGAGTGTCCATGATGATAGTAGATAAGTCTAATCTCGATAGGAACGTCAGGCTCTAACTTCCGTGGCCGAGTGGATATCACACTAGGCTTGCACAGTGGAGGTCCTGGGGTCGATTCCTGGCGGGGTCGGAGTTTTTTCGGCTCTGTGCTTAGAGTGCGAGGTTCACTCAGCCTCTTAAGCACTGTTGAATGGGTACTAATAGGTATCCATTTTATTTTATTTGTTTCTGGGTCCCAAACCTAATGATTACAATAATAATGATTATTGGGTACCGAATTCAATAACTCAATAAGGTGCTAAATCGATTATGTACATAGTACAGGACCCACATGTACATACATTATCTACCATTCATGCCGGATAAATGTGTACGCAGCACAGCTTAAAGCAAAATCAAATTGAAAATGTCTATTGTTAAGGCTGTAAATACAAATAATAAAACTGTTTTAAGAGAAAAAATGTTAATTTCTTACCTAAGGTGCTAAATCGATTATGTACATAGTACAGGACCCACATGTACATACATTATCTACCATTCATGCCGGATAAATGTGTACGCAGCGCAGCTTAAAGCAAAATCAAATTGAAAATGTCTCTTGTTAAGACTGTAAATACAAATAATAAAACTATTTTAAGAGAAAAAATGTTAATTTCTTACTATTCGAGTTTTCGTTCTCTATTGACTAACAAATACACCGACGCGCGACGCGACAAACGAACTTTTTGTCGCGTTAAAACTTGGAGCTTACGTTCAATTAAGTATAATGTTCCTCTCAGTGGATATGGAAAAAAAGAAAAATCTGCCATTTATTTTCCAAGCCTCATCAGCTGGTACAAACTGACAGTAGATGAGAAATGATGAGTGATGAATTGACGATAAATAAAAATGCACAAATGCACATCGTTTTACTAGATAATGTATGAGAAGAATAAGAAGAAGAAGGAGGAGAAGAAGAAGAAATAGAGTTTAGGTGTGAAGATAGAAGATTAAGGTATTATTACGCTATAATGGACAGCTCGTATTCAAATTGAAACCATTACAATATTATTCAAGTTTTTAAAACAAAAGACGTAACCATGTGAGTAGTACCTACAGGTACAGGGACAGTCGAAAGTTCTGAACGACTTAACAAGGAGTCTCTAAAGATACAAAAAATAGGATAGTTTTAGGGTGCATAAACACCTTATAAAAAAGACAAATTTGAATTCTAAACTTTAGATTTAGAAGATGGCTTGTTTCTATTGAAAATTTAAAAGACTGAAAAAAAAAATCTAAAGCCCTAAATGATGAAATCCAACCCAACTGGACTCTAATAAAATTCTAAACCCAGACCCTTAATAAGTACCTAGTTCAAAGTCCAATTGAACCCCTAATAGGGAGTTCTCAACCCCAGAATACTCCCAATAAGAAGCTTTGAAATTCTAAATCCAATTCGATCCCTAAAAAGCTCTAAACCCAATTGAACCCCTGATAAGTTCTCAACTCAACTACTGGATCCCTTGTTAAAAGTTCTTATCTCGACTATTTGATGTAAGCCGCTGGAATATTTCAAGACAAATCATCATGCCAATCGGCAGGCACCCTTCAAAATCTTTGAACCATGCCTATGTCTTGTACTTCCAGCATTAGCTGTCAAGTCTCTACATCAGCTAGCTATATGAGTTGTCAGTGGATTTCTTTCCTCGGCTGATCCTCTCTTTTCGATGCTTTTTCTTCGAAATGTGGTTTACTTACAGAGCTTCTTTTTAGACTGTAGACTCGGCCGTTACTAAATAAGAATTCTGGAACCCTCTCATCTCTTATTTCGACATGGTGGCATATTTCGACGGAAACTTCTTCGCAGACGCACCACCAGAATCGCTCCGGGTAAAAATCGGGAAATCCGTATTTTTTCACCATTTTGCTAGTTTGTACCGTATATGCCGAAAAAAAAGTTGGCAACCCTATTCGGGGTGCTCAGACTCTTGAAGACAATATTCAGGAGCTGATTGAAACCCCACTGAAAAAGGGCAAGGTGACATAAATATCCTAATATGAACATCAGTTAAAAGTTTCAAGTTAAAAGGGTTGTCCTTTTGATGTAAATCGAGCTTTCTCCTTTTTACCTTCCCTTTTTTCCCTTATTAAATAAACTATTTATTTATTTTCAACGAAATTTCATAAGGCGTCAAACCGTTTCTCATCGGACTAAACCCTGAGTGGCGGCATTTTAGGACAAAAGCCCCAAAAACAAACAAAACAAAAATCTGATAGGTATTAAACACTGGGGTAAAAAGTCGTAACTTTTTTTTGTTACGTATAGAAATCCGATGTTGGAATGGAATTAATGTGTGCACCCTGCTGACTGTGATGATGATGTGGGGTGCACTCAGCCCTCGTAAACATGGCCAGAATCAGGCCTCATCAAAAAGAGTGAAATAAAACTGTCCAGTCAAACCTGGATAAGAGAGATATTTTAGGTGACATGAAATTATTCTGTAACTAATTACCTAATCTACCTTACTTGAAAAAAAAGAGGTTTGATAGAGGAAACTATAAGTGCAGAGGGGTCTTTTCGTCTCGAAAGCGAAGAGAAAAGGAAGACCGGATAGGAGAAAGCCAGCCGTTCCGAGAACGGACCTTATCTGTTCAGCAGGATTGAAGGGTAGCGTGTCTGCTTTGTAAGCACTAGGTCGCGAGTTCGATTCCTGCCCGGGGCGGATTTTATCATAAAAAGCTACTACCGTTATCGAAACGGCTGACATTCTGCTATCCTGTCCTCCTTCTATCTTCGCTTTCGGGACGATAACACCTCTTTATCAAACCTCTAAAAAAATCTGGATTAGGCTATAAAAATTTCCGTCTCTTTTAGTGAGATTTCGCCCGGGGCGGATTTTATTATAAAAAGCTACTACTGTTATCGAAACGACTGGCATTCTGCTATCCTGTCCTCCTTCTATCTTCGCTTTCGGGACGATAACACCTCTTTATCAAACCTCTAAAAAAACTAGGATTAGGCTATAAAAATTCCCGTCTCTTTTAGTGAGATTTGAGAAACCAGGTTCGACTGTACATAATTATATTCGTTTTATTTCTTTTTATTGACGCCTAAAGATTTCGCTCAGGTCTGATAGAGATGATGTATCATTGTGAAGAGTGTTGATTAAATTTGAGCCTTGGATTTTTTTATTTATTCAGTTTTTTTAATATATAGCCAGGAATTATGCAATCTAACCTGTAAGGTACCACGTAACTTGCGGGCTTGCGCGCACCGTTAAACACTCGAAAACTGCGGAATACAAGGCGCAAGGTGAAAAATTATTTTTAGAAAGGGGGCTGCTAGTTTCTCAATTTTCTTTATGAGACCGTGTATTAGGAACAGCTGAAAGCAGGGGCAAATTTTAATCCACAAAACAAATTCAACTCGGGGTTGAATGGTAGAGATTGCCCATAATTTTGAGCTTTGTTCGTAATTGTCTTTGGGTAGGTACATTTTTACTTTCTATTACTACAGTATAGCGAGCTATACCTACTAGTAATTTTAAATTATTTTTATGACTAATAAAGAATTGTGACGTTCACACATTTCTTTTCCATCTACATAATAGGTATACCTTGTAGCATACCATATCACACCAATCCAGGGGCAAATTTTAATCCACAAAACAAATTCAACTCGGGGTTGAATGGTAGAGATTGCCCATAATTTTGAGCTTTGTTCGTAATTGTTTTTGGGTAGGTAATTTTTACTTTCTACCTATTACTACAGCAAGCTATACTAGTAATTTTAAATTATTTTTATGACTAAAAAAGAATTGTGACGTTCACAGGTTCACACATTTCTTTTCCATCTACATAATAGGTATACCTAGTAACATACCAAATCACACCAATCCGTTCTTTCTCAGAAGAGGGTATGAGGAAGAAGCAAAAAGGCTTCTCCACAATTTTATAGCTTTTAAACCTAGAATACACCCAATGCGTAGGATATTCGGCCACCTAAAGTCCCGAAAGCGAAGATAGAAGGAGGACAGGATAGCAGAATGTCAGCCGTTTCGATAACGGTAGTAGCTTTTTATGATAAAATCCGCCTCAGGCCAGAATCAAACCTGCGACCTAGCGCTTACAAAGCAGACACGCTACCCTTCAATCCTGCTGAACAGATAAGGTTCGATCTCGGAACGACTGGCTTTCTCCTATCCTGTCCTCATTTTCTCTTCGCTTTCGAGACGAAAAGACCTTAGCAGTTATAGTTTCCTCTATCAATCCTCTTTTTTCAAGTAAGGTAGATAGGTAATTAGTTACAGAAAAATTTCATGTCCCCTAAAGTATCTCTCTTATCCAGGTTTTACTGGACAGTTTTATTTCACTCTTTTTGATGAGGCCTGATTCTGGCCATGTTTACGAGGGCTGAGTGCACCCCACATCATCATCACAGTCAGCAGGGTGCACACATTAATTCCATTCCAACATCGGATTTCTATACGTAACAAAAAAAAGTTACGACTTTTTACCCCAGTGTTTAATACCTATCAGATTTTTGTTTTGTTTGTTTTTGGGGCTTTTGTCCTAAAATGCCGCCACTCAGGGTTTAGTCCGATGAGAAACGGTTTGACGCCTTATGAAATTTCGTTGAAAATAAATAAATAGTTTATTTAATAAGGGAAAAAAGGGAAGGTAAAAAGGAGAAAGCTCGATTTACATCAAAAGGACAACCCTTTTAACTTGAAACTTTTAACTGATGTTCATATTAGGATATTTATGTCACCTTGCCCTTTTTCAGTGGGGTTTCAATCAGCTCCTGAATATTGTCTTCAAGAGTCTGAGCACCCCGAATAGGGTTGCCAACTTTTTTTTCGGCATATACGGTACAAACTAGCAAAATGGTGAAAAAATACGGATTTCCCGATTTTTACCCGGAACAAAGGCATGCACCTCCCTACCTATCTTTTTACCGTACCTACCTATCTTTTTATACGTACCTACCTACCTATTTTTTTAAACTTTTTTTTTGTAATTTTTTCTGTTTATTAGTCAGTTCCCGTATTTTCCATAGATTTGGAAAAAAAACGGAACAAAGGTGTGTTCCGGCGGAACATTTGATTTTTGACAAAAATACGGATTGTTC
>NW_007379254.1:0-1647 GCF_000475195.1 Diaphorina citri | reverse complement strand
GAACTGTAGAACTTGCTAAAAAAAAAAAATCTCAAGGGTCTCCCAAATTAAATTGGGCCCAAAATCTATTTTGCAAATTTCTTTTTACTTAGTGTTGAATTGCACTTTTCCTGCTTTCCAATTATCTTGAGTTCTACAGGCAAACTTCCAACTTCCAAGTTGTACATTCACAAGTTGTATGTCACACACAAAAAAGGATGGCACACTAGCACTGTGTGTTAAAAAATCACCAAGTCCTTTTAGAACTAAGAGCAAATCTTGGGTTCAGAATTGCCTGAAACACAGCATAATAAAGCTCTCCTCATTGTATTTAAATTTCAGGAGGCCTTCAGTTGTCTGCTGGTGTCCATTCCTTCCTCTCGAGCCACTCTCGCCCAAGTGCAACCTGATCATTCTCCAACATCCTGCTGAAGAGAAGAGATGTCTACGTACCGCTCATATGCTCACATTGTCCATCGTTCCACACAAGTGTGTTATTTACAAGGGAAAGAAGTTTCCACAAGCCAAGCACAATGGGTTGGCAGAGATCCTGTCTTTAAGTAACACACTTCTGTTGTACCCTGCAAATAATGCTGAGGATATTTCACAACTGCAACCCTTGAGTGATGAGAGTAGTAAAAGTTATAATATAATTCTTCTGGATGGTACTTGGCCTCAGGCTAAAACTATTTACAACAATAGCCCCATGCTGCACAATCTAAGAAGAGTAAGTGACCAATGTTATGCTTGTCTCAGGTTGTTCTAGGAAGATTAGTTAGGAAGGGAGTGATAATTTTATTTGGAGAAGCCTATAAAGAAAAGAAAAAGGTACCTAGGTACCTCATAAAAAATTAATGTTTAGGAAATTTCAGTGCTGTTGCATGATGGTTATTTTGGGGTGCACTCCGTCTCATTGAGGAATTCAAATTTGAGAGCTAGTTGAAACCCCAGTAAAGGCACCTATTTGAAAACTTTCTGCAAGTTAAAATGTAACTAGAATGTGTTCAACTCTGTCCTCCCCTTTCCAGTGATACGAAAAATGCATTTCTCAAAGTTTTCAAGGTACAAGGTTTTTGTCCTGCTTACAATCTCTCCTATTAATCTCTTGTTTCCAGATCAAGCTCACTCAATTCAAAGGCAGCGAGTACGTGGTTCGTACTCAGCCTACAGACGGGTGTCTGTCCACTCTAGAAACGGCCGCCCATGTTCTATCCTACCTAGAGAATCAGGCCACCTACCGAGACGTCCTCCTGAGGCCTCTAACGGCCCTGTGTACATTCCAACTAGAACATGGAGCCGTAACTCATCAGAGTAAGGAGTTTCGACTGAAGAACCAAACCTATCCCAAGCTCTAGAAACGGCCGCCCATGTTCTATCCTACCTAGAGAATCAGGCCACCTACCGAGACGTCCTCCTGAGGCCTCTAACGGCCCTGTGCACATTCCAACTAGAACATGGAGCCGTCACTCATCAGAGTAAGGAGTTTCGACTGAAGAACCAAACCTATCCCAAACTCATTGGGAGGCGACTACAGAAATTGCTCAATAGTACCATTCTGTGAAGGTAACATCAGGTTAGGAATAGGAACCATTGCAATAGATCAGTTGCGCTTACTTGTGTGATGTTTCAAAGTCATAGAGCAGGAAAAATGAGGACCAACGGAATTTT
>NW_007379253.1:59682-60933 GCF_000475195.1 Diaphorina citri | reverse complement strand
AGAAGAAGAGAAGTAAGAAGCAAACAAATCAGCAGAGGAAAGAGGAGAAGAAGACTCGATACCATTATACCTCAACACAACACCTTAGGAAGACTGGATCCACCACGCAGATTTTTGTTGTACTTCCAGAAGTAACGTGGATCAGCTTTGATGTTCCGTACAACAGAATTGAGGTAAGAGGAATAGCACTGAGACGCAACATCTTTGCATTGGGCTCTGAGATTCGAGAACTGATGATAGAAATGAGGATGACCAGTCGACTTGTACAACTTGTGGAAGTGTTTCTTACTGATAATAAGAGATTTGAGATGAGATGTGTACCAAACCGGGAAACTGTCACGTTTTAACCAGATAGGAGGAACAAAAACTTGGAAAATATTATTGAGAAAATCATTGAAGAGTTTAACATTTTCCTCAACGTCCAAAGAATTCAAATAAGAGTCCCAATCAAAAGAAGAAAATATGTTATTGAGGATCAAGTATGGGGCCTTACGAAAGTTGTAGCCAGAAAACTGCTCAACTACTGATTCAACAATACTGTTAAGAGGGAACTGGATCAGAAGAGGGGGGTGACTAGGGTCAATCGGCAAGAAAGATGAAGAAGGTTCAACAGAACAAGTAACGGAAGAAAGAACCAGATCAAGAACCCTATCAAGATTGTTATGGATGAAATTGAACTGATACAAGTCATGATAAGAAATGAAATCTAAGAAGACGCAACTACGAGGAGTAGAACTTAATGGCACATTATCAAAATCGGTCCAAGATAATTCGGGAAGATTGTAATCACCCAGTAATACGAAGGTATCGTCAGGATAAAGCCCACGCAGCCGCTCAACCTCCTCGAAATGAGAAGAGAAAAACAGTGGAGGAGAAGTAGGTGGAATATACACCAAGCCGATGACAAGACTCTTGAGATTCTGGTCTCTGGTAGCCACACGAACAAACAGCTGTTCATACCCACAGGATGAGTGGCATATGAGAGAAGAAGGGAAACGATCGCTAACTGCCAGGAGAACACCACCACCGCTCTTCTTCCTCTTATTCCTCCTATATATAGATGTAGATCTGTCCTAGGACAGGTTTCAACACGACGTTCTCCACTTTTCTCGATCTTGGGCGTCCTCCTTCATTTGTTCAAACGTTCTTCCATTCAGCACATCTCTCAGCATTCCAAACCTCTTTCTTCCTATTGATCTCTTTCCTTTCAGCTCTCCTTCCATGATTCTTCTCTGCAGACAATCTCTTCTC
>NW_007379253.1:47339-58633 GCF_000475195.1 Diaphorina citri | reverse complement strand
GTTGGTGTTGTTGGTGTTGTTGTTGTTGTTGTTGGTGTTGTTGGTGTTGTTGTTGTTGTTGTTGTTGTTGTTGTTGTTATTACATTTAAGAGAAGATAAACCACGGGAAACATCATCCTCAGAGAACCTGCATGTATTGAAGTCAATCCGATCGCTATAAGAATACTAGGGAATAGGTTGGTCGGAATCCCTATAAACATCACCTTCCTAGATTCCTCAGAGAACTTCCAGAAATACCGGGGATTAGACTTCAAATGCTGATTGGTTCGCTCCAAATAAGCCCTGTAACACTGATCACTAAAGAATTTACATTGAGCACGAAGTGTGGAAAAATTCCTGTAGTCAGAATCAAGACAAGTACGCTTAAACTGAGCATGGATGTTCTTAACTTGTTTAAATTTGTCATGCTTTCATCAGTTTGCTCTTCCACTTTGCTAAACCTTTATAAATGAGAAAATGTTGTATTAAACCGCCTTGAACGAAAAAATGCTCCCATGGCGTAGTGGTCACTGCGCTCGCCTTGCACGCGGGAGACCCGGGTTCGATTCCCGGCGGGGTCAAGAAATTTGTATGATGCAAATGATTGATACCGTGACTGGCTGTTGCGGGGCCCACTCAGCCTCGTGAGGAAAATGAGTAGCTATGTAATATAATGCGCATAGCGACCGGTGCCAGCATGGTAGGTAAACATTGGATTTTAGGATTATTGAGATATTGGAAAAATCCTACAATGCTGCAGTGAGCACCAAAGTTGTGACATAATAACACAAAGAAACTGCATTTACATTTTACAATGATTTAAAATAAAGACTAGAGCCCGTTCTCCCTTTATTCCCAATATATGGTTCAAGTCACCCATTTTTTTTTTACTTAAGTTATATATAAAAATGGATACTTACGAGTTTTTTTTTTTTTTAAATTTTCCTAAAAACATAACCAAGGACACGATGACAACTCAAGGATACTTTGTCAACATGAGAAGAGAACGAAAGAGTTTTATCAAAGTTGTCAAAGCAAAACGCATTATGATGAAAATTGTTTTGCAGAAGATTGTCAATAGCAACATGAGTTACAATGTCAGGAATATCTGTAAACAACAAATCTAGAAAATTACCATGGTTATTGGGCAAAGAATTGACCTGGGTAAGACCAAGACCATTAAAAGACTCGCACACACGAAAGGCGGGTGCATCAATTGAAGAACACTCCACCACCATACCATCCTCATCAAGTGTACTCCACACTGCGGTTGTCAGGTTATAATCACCTAAAAGAACCAAGTGAGCCAAAGGAAACCTGAGTCGAAGTTCCTCAACAACCTGACAATGTTCCAGGTAGACATGTACTGATGATGAAGGAGGTGTGTATGTACAACCAAGGAGGAACATTTCGCTATTGCATTTAACTAGAACAAAAACATGGTCAAAAGATAAGGTAGGTGCACTAATTGAAACAAATCTGGATTTCAGGTGACTTCTAGTTAAAATCATAACCCCGCCCCCTCTTGTTTTGTCAGCTATTACCAAGTTTCGGTCATATCGGTAAACGTCAAAATCAGAGAATTTTACCTCCCCGATGGAAAAATTATCCGTAAGCCAGGATTCTGTCAAAAAGATAATATCATATGTACAAAGTTCAACATCGCGTTTTAATTTGTCAAGTCTGCTCCGAACACCACCTACATTGTGAAAATAGCAAGTCAAGGATTTTTTTGAAGAATCCTGTTCCTCGTGTTTTTTGGAGAGATGACAATGACAGGAGCAGGGGACTTCACACTCTTCGGTGAAGCAGTAGTTGCAACACTACTCCCATTCTTAGGCTTAGCCTTGGCACCAACACTTGAAGCACCAGAAACTGCCACAGAGGTAGAGGCAACCGGAACAGTAGCAGTAGCAGACTTCCCTCTCACAGCCTTGGACTGAGAGCCCTTAGTAGTCACGGCCCGAACATTACAAGCCATCTGATTTTTATCGGGACTATCAGAATTGAAATAGTCAGTCACGTGAGACTTCAAAAGCTTTCCAGCTTGACAAGAGCTCCCTCTGGCCATACTTCTTCACTGGAGATCAGCACCTTCTCAGCCTCAGGGACGATACTGTGAAAGGATGCGTAAGAGTCGTACTTGGTCTTCAGCTTCGTACACTTGACGGAAGACAGCTCAGGCGCACCAGACCGCAAATCCTCTCCCAACTCTTTGGCTGAAATGTTAGGATTAATCCTTGTCACGAATATTTGGGAATATCGGACAGATGGGACAGAAGAGATGTCAGTTTTCTTCGAGCCAATAATCTGGAAAGAATCAGCCGTCCTGACGTCACCAACAGCCACTGCAATCCCCCCACTGACAGCAGCACAAGCACGACTACCGTGAGATCTATCACGCCGCACCGCACCTGCATACGATTGTGACGCAACTCCCTCCGACCCATACCGCGCCACTTTGTCATTGAGTAGAGCGATGAGCTGTTCCTGCTCAGCCACCCTCTTCTTCAACTGAGCAACATATTTGTCAATATCAACAGTGACACGTGCTTGGGTGTCAGCACTAGCCTTTGTAATGGGTAGATACTGTAGGTAAGATGGGATGTGTAGTATAAGTATAGTATATAGAGGTGATGGATGTCTAGCACTGTAGGAGAGGTACTTCAATGTCAAATTTTGAAAATTAGTGATAGGGGGTCCCCCTAGATAAGACTACTTGTGATAGATATAGATACGATATGTATAGACACTAGACTAGATAAACATAGCACAAAGAACGAAAATATAACACAAGATAACTTTTTTAAAAATCGTTATTTCAAAAAACCAACAATATTTTTGGAATCAGCACAAAAAAGTCAATAAGTAAATATACGTCACACAAAAAAAAGAATACTTTATAATTACATTGAAAACAAATAAAAACGAGGAGCTAATTTTTATACGATGTGAAACGAAAAAACTTGAACTATAAAATATCTTATCTTAAACTATAAAATACTGAAAGAATCTCTGTTAAAAAAACTTAAATCAAATAAGCGTTGCGTAAAATCTAGTTAATAAAGAAGAGACAACTCATAACAAGCTGGGTCCGTCCCTCCGAGAATTTTTTAACTCTGTAGTTTATTCGATCGTGATTAAAGAAAATCAGTACCTATGTACCTACCTAATTTGTTTAATATTCAGTTTATTATCATTATTCTTGATTTGATTTTTCGATTTTACTTTCATGTAATGAAATGACTCAATTTTTTTTTTTTTTTTTTTTTTTTTTGGCAATCGAATTCCGACCGTCAGACCCCCTAAGGTCCTTGGTGTAACACTTGACGGCATGCTCACGTTCAATGAACATCTGAAAATAACGCAGGGCAAAGCACAAAAAAGGAACAACGTTCTAAAAGTGATAGCCGGCAGTTCATGGGGCAAAGATAAAGAGACGCTTATCACAACTTTCAAAGCGGTATGTCAGTCGGTTATAAACTATGCTGCACCTATCTGGGCCCCCCAAGCAAGCAAAACCAACATGCAGAAACTACAAATCGCACAAAACAAAGCTTTGCGTGCCGCCACTGGTTGTCACGTGATGTCGAGCATTTATCATTTACACGAGGAAACAAAAGTGATACCAGTAACACCTCATAATGAAATGCTGTCCAAACAATACCTATTGGGCTGCCTCCTGCCATCAGATGTCTACAATGACATCATCAGTGCGCCCCAACCACCCAGAAGCATTAGGAAGAATCGCACCAACACGTACCTCCAAGAACTGCGGAGAAGATACCTTCCAGAGAACAACCCCTTTGATGACATCTACAAAACTATACTGCGGCAGATACACACTGATACTATATCTGATGTTACTGGGCACCTTACATTTAACCGAGTCCTTGGTACCAGACCACCTGACATCAACGATGAAGAAAAGAAGCTCCCCAGACCAACAAGGGTAACTCTCGCTCAACTGAGATCTGGATGGTGTCACAAGCTCCAATCGTACAAAGCCAGATTGAATCCAGAAGAATCCGACCAATGTCCTGCATGTAGGAACGCCGTACACGATGTACCACATCTCTTCAACTGTGTGGCGAATCCTACTACCCCTGATCCATCTTCACTCTTGACAAATCCTGTGGCGGCAGCAGAATTCCTTAACATCTTGATGAAAGACTCAGTAACTGGAATTCCTTAACTTGGAGACAGCGTACTTACTTTACTTTTACTTTTACTAGCGTAAATGGAATGAGACACCCTGAATATTTTTTTGAACGGTTAAAGATTACAATTTTAACATTGACTAGATGCATGAATTTTACTGTCCCTGTACATCTCAATTTTACACCGGATATTTTACTGTAATTAGATACAGGTAGATATTAATATATATTTTGTGTTTCTAATTTCATTTTTGGGTCTGAATTTTAATATGAATCATTATTGGAACCTATTTGAAGCACACATCACCAATCGATATGAATTTCCCATTTTGGTGCTTCCCCTATTGGCAGAAGAATAATGGGAATATGAAAAATTGAATAGGCCATAACTCCGGCCCTGGTTGTCGGGCCCAGCTACAACTTATATCAAAGTACTACGTTTTTCAAGGCCTTTGATATGATGTATTGCAATTAGGGGGGTTTCCATTAAAGATTTTGATTCAACCCTGGCTCTGTCCGAAATTTTGACTACTTCAAAAAATGGGATTGCAATAGATAAAACACTAACCCAAATTTCTGATTATCATCTTTAGCCGTTCAAAAAATATTCAGGGGAACACTCTGTATGTACAGCCCCCTGTGAAACTGACTGACTCACTCACAAATACAAATTCTGACCCACTTTTGGGTGTGCTAGAAGGATTTCACCATTCAACGCCATTTTTCTCCCAAATGACCAGAAAAATCGGAAAACCCCAAAATTCCCAACCGTTCTGTTCCCAAGATATGACCACTTTAGTGAGACTTTGTATGCTTTCACGGTATGGTTCAAGGACGCAACTGTAACATTTTGGTAAAAGTCGGAGTCACCCATTCACAATTAACTACAGTAAATGTTGCTTTGCCGTTATCTCGTAAACGGGAAGAAGATAGTGAAATCTTCTTGTTCACATTTTGACTCCTAGTTAGGATCGAATCATCTTCCGAGTCATCAGGATACATATCTTTATAACGGAAGTGAGGGCGGAAATATCTCTTGTCCACAGTGGAGAAATTTGTGATCGAAGGATTGTTCGAAGAGGTTGTTGGCTCTCCCATGATGAGAACCACTAAAAGAAGCAATTGTATATGCATGAATTATACATATGGTGTTTCCATGCAAAAGTCGAAATTTCGAAAAATTCAGATTTAATTTTCAGGAGCTCGTGATTTCGTGGCACAGTTTAACTTTAGTATATTATTATTATTATTATTAGTACTATTATTTTACAGGGTAAAAAAAATGTATCTGCTTATCGTCCCAAAAGCGAAGGGAGAAGCAAAACAGGATACTAGGATACCAGAAAGCCAGCCGTTCTGAGAACACACTTTACCTGTTCAAGTTCCCCTCGGGCGAAAATCGAACCCATCACCTAGCGTTTTAAAATTCCTCCCGGTTTCCCCCTTGGGGGTTCCTTTCCTTCAGGAATACCTAGGGGGGATAACATGCAACCTTATCTAACAAAGACGTCACACCACTGTAATATGTGCCAGATCCTCTATCAAATATTGCATATCCCCACAAACCCCCTGTGTTAGACACAGCATTATGTCACTCGGGAAGTGGGACGTGCATTCTGAGGGAGGAAAATTTAAAAGGGATTTTGGTGACTAGGGGATTTTCAATTTTCATCGTAAAAGATTATGGTATCGAGAACAAAATACGGAGAAATCCCGCCACAGGTAAATAAAAGCAAAATAATAGAAAGTAAAAATAAATCAATGGTGCATAAAACACGTCAGAGAAAAAGCTGCGGTTTCAAAATACCTACGTAGAAATCTGTGGTGGGAAATCTCCACATAGGTGCGAGGCGAGAGTAGAAGAATTCTATGAAAGAAGATTGTGCAGTAATAAAATGATGGTGAATAACATCTATCAGTACACATTTCTTATCTTTCACATTCTTTACTACAATGTCTGGTTTATTTGCAGGAACTGTTCGATCTGTATGTATTTGTTGATCATAGATGATGGTGATTTCCTCATTGGTTACGACTGGTTTAGGTTCGTGTTCATACCATCTCGTTGATGTATCAGGGATTTTATATTTCTTACAAAGACACCAATGAACATAGGCACATATCTTATTATGTCTCAAGATGTATTCGTGTTTTGCCAATTATTGAGAACAAGCTGATAGAATGTGATCGATCGTTTCGGGTTTTTCTTGGCATATACGGCATCGATCATCATCTGTGGTTTTCAAAACATACTTTTTGTAGTTGCGGGTTCTTATTGCTTGGTCTTGAGCCGCCACAATCGTTGCCTCAGTCGCAGGTTTTAGCTGTCTTCTGCTAAGCCAAGAGAAAGTCTGGGAAACATCATTTCCTTCCTTGTTCACACGTTGTAAGTACTGACCATGTACTGCTTTCTCTTGCCATTAATTTTTCAGTCTGTTTTGGTGAGCTTCTTTAGGTTTAAAACTTCTGATTTTTTCATGAGCACGAAGTTCATCTTCGTCATGGTCTGATTCTTCATCGTGGTACTCATTTATTATTTTAATCGCTTTTGTAATATAATCAGCTTTCGATATTCTGCTGTATTTTAAATTATTCAAGATAAAAAATTGTTTAAAATATTGATCCTCTTTGTTGATCACCAAGTATTTTGCAATTGTTAAAATGGTATTTTGATAGCATGATTCCACTTGTATTAGGTTTCTTCCTCCATTTCTTCTTTTTACATACAATCGGTGAACATCGTGTATCATAATCGAACTGTCTGATTTCATCCAATCTCCAATCAATGATACCAAAACTATATTGGAGGACAGGAACAGCAAGAGTGTTGAGAGCTTGAATTTTATTCCTCGCATTTAGCTCAGATGACAATATCATTCTCAGTCTTCTCTTGTATTCTTTCTCGATCAATTTTTTCATTTTTTCACACTTTATCTCATTGGACTCTTCAATCCCAAGGTATTTATACGTGTTATCTTGCTCCAGTTGTTTGACCTCCATTTCCTCATTGATCTTGATATTCTCTGTGATGACTAACTTTCCTCTTTGAACAATTGCTTTTGCGCATTTTTCTACACCAAATTCCATTTTAATATCAATGGAATATCCAGCTACCAGGTCCAACAACATCTTCAGTTCATTTTCATTCTTTCCGAACAATTTCAAGTCATCCATGTACAGAATGTGATTGATTGGTTTTTCATTCTTGACCAGTTGGTATCCCATTGTTCCAGCATTCAAGATTCTTGATAAAGGCATCAAACATAAACAGAAGAGGAGCGGAGAATATGAGTCACCCTGGAAGATACCTCGTCTTATGCAAATCAAGTCTGTTTCTACAGGATGGTCCATGTCATCAGAACTGATTTTCAACTTTGTACACCAATTCGCCATCATGTCTTGACACACTTTAATAATCTTGTGATTGACTCTGTATATTCTCAACAGATGGATGATGAGATCATGGGGAATAGTATCATACGCCTTCTTATAATCAATCCACCCCATGGCTAAATTTTTGTTCTTTGACTTGGCATTTTTCATCACTGCTTTATTCAGAATCAATGCTTCTTTGCAACCCAACGATTTTTGAGCACATCCTTTTTGTTCTGCAGGAAATATGTTATTTTCAATCAAATGAGCGTAAACTTTCTTGGAAATTAGTGCTGTAAAAAGTTTGTATAGGCCAGATAGACAAGTAATGGGTCTGTAATTTTTCACAGCTTTGGTGTCATTAGTTTTGGGAAGCAATATTGTGCTGCCTTGAGTCATCCACAATGGCATTTCAACTTCTCCGTGTAATATTAAGTTAATGTTCTTCAGTAACTGTGGATGTAGAGCATCAAATCTTTTAATCCAAAAGTTTTGGATTGAATCATGGCCAGGCGCTTTCCAATTCTGCATTTCTCCAAGCACATGTTTGAAACAATCCATGTCAATATTTTCAAAGTCCATTTCTTCATTGTTCTCATACTTCTCCTTTTCATCTTGAAACCATTGAGCATCCTTATTGAATTCTGTTGGGCTAGACCAAATCTCACTCCAGAAGTTTGTTATTTCGTTCACACTTGGATGTTCTTTGACTTCAATTTTACTCTTTCCCAACATTCTGTACAATTGCTTTTCATTTTCTTCAAACATTTTGTTTTGGAGATAGAAGGCATTTCTCTTGGTGTATCTTTTTATTCTTTGAGCATACAACTGGATTTTCTCTTTCAACACTTCTTTCATACGAGTTCTATCATCAAATGTCAAGATGTTGTATTTCCATTCAATCTTTGATATTTTCTCTCTTGTCTTAATTGAAAACCTTTTCTTCTTGTCTCGTTCTTCCAATATTGAAAGCTCAAATCGATAGTCATTTATCTTTTTCTGGATTCGTATTTGCCAGGAAGGTATTTGTTTTTTCTTGTGTTTTTCTTTCTTTTGATTGTTCGATATTCTCTTATCATTTTCAATAGTATCGACATATACAATGTAAGCAGATGTATAAATAATATTGTTGATATCAGTGATGTTTAGATCCGTTCCTTCATATTTTTCACACAACATTCGGTTCACATTATTTATTATTCTCTTGGCTTTGTTATTTTCAAGGATCTTGGGTACTCTTGGTCTATCTTCCATTCTCTTCTGCTTTACTTCATCAAATTTTCTTTCAAATCTTTCATGTAAACATACTTGTGATTCATTATGATGAGGTATAGGACTGTCATCAACATTATCAATTTCATCATCGGGTTGATCAATATTTTCATGGTCAGAATCGCTATCACAGTACACCAAGTCTCGAATATTGTTAATTTGCTCGGTTGACAGTTTCTTCATTTTGATGTGGCGTCTCTGGTTTGCTAATTTATTAGGGTCAATATTTAATCTGACGGTTGGATTTCTGCTTCTCCATACAGAATAGATATCCTTGCTAATTTATTAGGGTCAATATTTAATCTGACGGTTGGATTTCTGCTTCTCCATACAGAATAGATATCCTTCTGTGATGCATTTCCATTTTTCTCAGCAATGTAATAGCAATGTATGATCTCTTTCTGTTCTTCAAGAGTCCATCGCAATCTCTTATTCCCAGTAGCTACTGGTGTCACAATGTCACAAGGCTGCAAAGGTTGGTGACATTGTGGACTTGTAGGCTGGTCGTGGCAGGGCAGGTGACGGGACGCAGGCAAGTCGCGGCTAGGTAGGCGACAGGTCGGAAGTTGGTTGCAGCTGGTGGGTTTTCTCAGCAATGTAATAGCACTGTATGATCTCTTTCTGTTCTTCAAGAGTCCATCGCAATCTCTTATTCCCAGTAGCTACTGGTGTTTCACGCACATGACATTGAGAGATAACATCAGATATAGATAACGGATCAACAACATGGGAAATGTCACAAGGCTGCAAAGGTTGGCGACACTGTGGACTTGTAGGCTGGTCGTGGCAGGGCAGGTGACGGGACGCAGGCAAGTCGCGGCTAGGTTGGCGACAGGTCGAAAGTTGGTTGCAGCTGGTGGACGGGAGACGAGTCATAGGCTGGTTACGGCTGAATCTACGCAGGGTCGAAGGTTGGACGCGGCGGGGCAGGCGACGAGTCATAGGCTGGTCGCGGCCGGTATGGGTTCTGTTTCTCTTTTGCTCTAGGACTAACCGTTCTTGAGATATTTTGTATACCACCTTTTCCAATTTTCCCATTTAAACCTGTAGTACACACATACATACGTATCAAGGATCAGTTTTTTGCTGAAAATGCATGTTTCTGGAGATGAATGTTAACGTAATTTTTTTCTTCTCAATATTTTTACACCATTTTTTAACCCAGGTGCTTTAGAAACGAACACATACCATTAATTTTCTACTGGTAAAAATTAGAAAAAAATTCTGGACCCTAGCTGGAACTTTTTTTAGAAAGTCCATTTTTGCCCTATTAAACTAATGGTAAAAATCTGTTTCCCGATTTTGAAAATTTGGACCGATTGCAATACTTTCATTACTAGTATAGCTCCGCTATACTGTTAGTAATAGAAAGTAAAAATCTGGTGTGAACACGACTTTCTATTACATTTGCGAATATGTACTAAGAAAGTAAATACTGTTAGTAATAGAAAGTAAAAATCTGGTGTGAACACGACTTTCTATTACATTTGCGAATATGTACTAAGAAAGTAAAAAAAAAACAGACATTGAAAATATTTCTAGTGATCCATAATCAATAGCTGAGGTAAGTAAGTTTCAAAACTCATATTATCTAACCCAAGAAGTTGCAGATTCGATTCGGCGTGAAAAATGAAAAACACACGGTATTAACTATTCACATGCTTACTTGTTAATTAATGGTTCACAAATAAAAAGGGAATTTTTATTGACACAGGGGGTATCGAACCCGCAACTCATCAACTGTAAGTTGGATAGATCTAAAAGTTTCACCATTTGATTCGGCGTCAAAAATCACATCAAGCGTGCCGGGAGGCGAGCGAACGTCATTTCTAGTGATCCATAATCAATAGCTGAGGTAAGTAAGTTTCAAAACTCATATTATCTAACCAGAGAAGTTGCAGATTCGATTCGGCGTAAAAAATCACACGGTATTAACTATTCACATGCTTACTTGTTAACGGTTCACGAATAAAAGGGAAATTTGTTGACACAGGGAAGTATCGCACCCGCAACTTCTCAACTGTAAGTCGGAGAGTGCTAAAAGTAGCACCATTCGATTCGGCGTAAAAAATCACATGGAATTAACTATTCACATGCTTACTTGTTAATGATTCACAAATAAAAGGGAATTTTGTTGACACAGGGGAGTATCGAACCGGTAACTTCTCAACTGTAAGTCAGAGCGTGCTGAAAGTAGCACCATTCGTTTCGGCGTGAAAAATCACATAGATTAGAATATTTACATCCGAATGACCAAATCTTTTCGATCTCTCACCGTTTACGAAACAGAGTTAAGTAACAATGACTTTGGTTAATATCTGGATGGGTGACTATCCGATTTTAACCAAATTGTTACAGTCGCGTCCTTGGACCATACCGGTATAGCATACCAAATTTCATCGCTCTGTGACAAACCGTTCTTGAGATATTTTGTGTACCACCTTATTCTCACAAAACAATTGTTAAGTAACAATGACTTTGGTTAATATCTGGATGGGTGACTATCAGAAC